>NW_017307248.1:299035-300745 GCF_000935625.1 Nanorana parkeri
GTAATGCGACTGACAGCTGGCTCTGCCTATCTAGAGACAGACCCAGCTGCACCCGCCCCCTCCCCCGTCCGTTCTGCCAGTCAGCGCTGGCGGAGCGGGGAGGGGGGGAATCCAGCCCCTCCCCTGTCACGGCTCTCTGCAGGGAGATGATCGAGAAGTGAGCGAACGCCGGTATGTGTTCCCTCACTTCCCGATCTACTGAGCCCACCTGTGACAGTCTCATGTACTGAAGCAGCCACATGGAGGGGGTGTAAAAGCACACACACAGTCTAGACCGGCCTTTCTCAACCTGATTACCCCAGAGGAACCCTTAAATTAGTTCAGGTCTCTAGGGAGCCCCCTGCAAAAACCCATTTATTGGGAATCAGTGCCCCTTATATTGGCGGTCAGTGGGACAAATACCACTCCCCCCTTTCAATGTTTATCAGAATGCCACTCGAAAAGACCATTAGTGTCAAGCCATTGGCTCTACCAAGTGGCATTGGCCCCGGGACTATACCGTCACCATCAGGTGGAAGGTCAACCAACCAGATGTCAAGAACACCGAGCAACCTCTCAGTGGTTCTCAACCTGTGTAACTTCAGGACCCGCATTAGTCCTCGGTCATTAAGTCGCGACCTAGGTGCACTGCAATGGAATGACGGCAGTGCTGGGCTGCTGTGCTGTGACGGAGCTCCATCCATATGCGCATTGCTTGTACAGCTCCACCCTTGTGTGCCCTGTGGAGGTGCCGGGAGCCAGAATGTGACGTCACTCCGGTCCAGGCAACTCTACATGGCACGTGACGGAGCTCCATCCATATGCGCATTGGTGGTACAGCTCCACCCTTGTGTGCCCTGTAGAGGTGCCGGGAGCCAGAATGTGACGTCACTCCGGTCCAGGCTCCTCTACAGGACACGTGAGGGAGCTGTAAGCAATACAAGTATGGATGGAGCTCCCTCGTGGCCATACCCCCCCCAGATCGGCACTCTGTGCCGGGCAGCATATTTTGAATGGCTGCTCGGTGTAAGAATGGACAGTGCTGTACTAGGGGGAGGCTGAGGAGCCTCTCACCTAGAAAAGTGGAAGGCACGCGGCGACCCACTGAACACGGGGTCGGGACCCACTTTTGGGTCACGACCCACCAGTTCAGAACCACGCCTCTAGAGGAACCTCTGGTTGAGGCTGGCTGGTCTAGGACAAGAATTTGGAAGCTTGCGCTGCATTCTAAGAAGCCCCCAGCTGCACACGATCACATTTACACATAGACCGGCCCTAAGTAAGAGGCATGGGTGTGAAATGTTCAGATGTCCGGGACACCCGGCTAATGAGCCTTGTGTGGTTATCGGTGACAATTCTCAAACACCTGGCCGAGCACAACCAGCAGCCGGTAGGTAACCTGTGAGGTCTCACACATTGCTAAGAGCCAAGGACTAAGTTCATATCACCCGGCTGTCCCGCACCTGCTCCCTGTGGCCTCCTGATGTGACTTGCTCACGCGGCGGGATTAACTCTATTCCTGCCAGGACAGAACAGAGGCCGGTGCAGAGCACCCAACTTTCCAGACCCCTTATGGCCATCTCACCTGCATGACTGTCCCTCTTTTCAGGCAAAACAAATTCAAGACATATTCTACTAGGGCATCCCTACAGTACACCCTTTAATTATGCAACAACTACATAATTACATAATTATAATGATTATTTTAACCATTTTAATATTATTTGATAT
>NW_017307248.1:300770-302118 GCF_000935625.1 Nanorana parkeri
TAGAAACGTGTGTTGTATTGGGAGAAACCTTAGTCTCATTGAGTTAGGGTTTGCATCTACTTTAAAATCTTACAATAAAAACCTGCGTTTTCCCGTTTAATAGATATCACGCCCGCGCTCTGCGTTTTCCCGTTTAATAGATACCACGCCCGCTTGCTGCCTTCCCTCAGGCCCGGAGTCCTGGTTCCGTGACGGTGAATTGGGCTGACGGGTGACTCGGGGTGAGTGGATACGGTGCGGATGGAACTCTTGGTATCAGCGGTCCCTTGTGCAGGGATGAGAGGTTGCTAGGCAACGAGCATCGTCAGCCAGTTATTGCTGGACGTCTCTATGGCAGTCGTTCTCCTCCAGCGTCATCCCTGTACAATGACGCTCGCGGCGACGCTCGCTGACGCCGAACGGGGAGCTCGGTTGCCTATAGCGAGGGATCGTCTTCTGATCTACGATGAAGGATGGCGCGGCTTCTATTATAAGGCCGGAGAACACAAAGACATAAGTTTCCTCCCGAGGTCCTCTTCAATCCCTTTAGAGGAGGAAACACTCGCCTTCCCGACGCAGGAGCGCGCCGATGTCCTCAGCGATCTCGGCACATGCACCCTGTAGCCCCCAGGATGCGATGAGGTCCGGGAGGCAGCGTAACCCCCAGCACCTGAAATATGTTAGAATGCTACTTCTCTGTACAATGCAAGGAATAAGGTTTAGCTGACGCAACTGACCTAGCCACGCTCAGCCTGAACTTCGAAAGCTGAACGGCCTGCACTGCCTAGAGAGCACAGAGGCCCGGTGATGACATGTATGTATGATGGGGGGGGGGAGGAGCCAGGGAATGATGGGGGAAGGAGGGGCAACATATAAGCTGCATTTCTTCATTGCACATACCTCTAAGAGGAGAGGTCCCAGCGACTCCTTCTCTATCATCCCGCCGCTGCTGGAGGAGATGTCCGACTTCTGGACGTCGTCGTCGGCGGCTTTCTCTGCAGAGCAAAAAGGGAGAATCGGAAATTAAAATTCGGCAATAAATCCGATGACATCAAATGGCAGAACGATAATACAACCCGGCGTGAAGGTGCGATCTGATTTCGGACCCCCCCCGATTAGGAGCCCCCGCATCGCACAAGGAACATGCAAACCTGAGAGCAGAGAGAGGAGCTCATCAGTCTTGCTGCTGCTCCTTCACTGTCCAATCGCAGGTCACCGGGCACGACGCTGTGTGGTAGAGCTGTTCAAATCTCAGGACTGCATTGACGCATTTGTAAATCACATGACTTCTGTTCAGAATTAAAGCCGGCGCTCCGGTTAGCCAATAAATATAATTACTTTGTGCCCTGTACCCTGATTGGAAGGTTTA
>NW_017307248.1:302278-314432 GCF_000935625.1 Nanorana parkeri
GTGGTTCTCAGCTGTGTAAGTGGAGCGTCTTGTACTGCTCGTGCTATGTACACTCTGGAGCTGGGAGGTCAGGTAGATTGAAGGGTAGTAAGTAATGCTAAGCAATGAGATCTCTCGGCCTGCACACAGAGCTGAACAATCTACAAGGCAACCTAGGCAGGAGCCCGGGGCTAGGTGGATGTCCTGGGGCCCCAGCTACAACCTTCACGTCCTCTGTAAGGGGTATAAGGCAATTGGTCAAAGCTGTGCCCCTGCCTGTTAATTAACAAGGGATGCACTTGTAGGATTAAATAGTAAATGTCATTACACGCCATTCTCTTTCCATCTCCCTTGTAAAAGCTCTGACAATGCAGCGCGGAGATGTGCGCCGAATGCATTAGTCCGGCCCCACGAGTCTAATGCATCCTCTCTGAGAAAAAACAACCTGTGGGGAGCCGAAGTCATCAAAGGTTTTCCTGGAAGAACGGTGACAACTCTCCGAGGAAAATAAAAATGAATTGTTTATCCCGAGATCGTCAAACGTCTCCACAGGAAATGTCAATTTACCATCATCGGGCCACCGGCATTCCGGGGAACAGTAGCAGCATCAGCCCCAATTCCTGCACCTTCACCCCTCAGATCACCCCAATTCCTGCACCTTCCCCCCTCAGATCCCCCCAATTCCTGCACCTTCACCCCTCAGATCCCCCCAATTCCTGCACCTTCACCCCTCAGATCCCCCCAATTCCTGCACCTTCACCCCTCAGATCCCCCCAATTCCTGCACCTTCACCCCTCAGATCCCCCCAATTCCTGCACCTTCACCCCTCAGATCCCCCCAATTCCTGCACCTTCACCCCTCAGATCCCCCCAATTCCTGCACCTTCACCCCTCAGATCCCCCCAATTCCTGCACCTTCACCCCTCAGATCCCCCCAATTCCTGCACCTTCACCCCTCAGATCCCCCCAATTCCTGCACCTTCACCCCTCAGATCCCCCCAATTCCTGCACCTTCACCCCTCAGATCCCCCCAATTCCTGCACCTTCACCCCTCAGATCCCCCCAATTCCTGCACCTTCACCCCTCAGATCCCCCCAATTCCTGCACCTTCACCCCTCAGATCCCCCCAATTCCTGCACCTTCACCCCTCAGATCCCCCCAATTCCTGCACCTTCACCCCTCAGATCCCCCCAATTCCTGCACCTTCACCCCTCAGATCCCCCCAATTCCTGCACCTTCACCCCTCAGATCCCCCCAATTCCTGCACCTTCACCCCTCAGATCCCCCCAATTCCTGCACCTTCACCCCTCAGATCCCCCCAATTCCTGCACCTTCACCCCTCAGATCCCCCCAATTCCTGCACCTTCACCCCTCAGATCCCCCCAATTCCTGCACCTTCACCCCTCAGATCCCCCCAATTCCTGCACCTTCACCCCTCAGATCCCCCCAATTCCTGCACCTTCACCCCTCAGATCCCCCCAATTCCTGCACCTTCACCCCTCAGATCCCCCCAATTCCTGCACCTTCACCCCTCAGATCCCCCCAATTCCTGCACCTTCACCCCTCAGATCCCCCCAATTCCTGCACCTTCACCCCTCAGATCCCCCCAATTCCTGCACCTTCACCCCTCAGATCCCCCCAATTCCTGCACCTTCACCCCTCAGATCCCCCCAATTCCTGCACCTTCACCCCTCAGATCCCCCCAATTCCTGCACCTTCACCCCTCAGATCCCCCCAATTCCTGCACCTTCACCCCTCAGATCCCCCCAATTCCTGCACCTTCACCCCTCAGATCCCCCCAATTCCTGCACCTTCACCCCTCAGATCCCCCCAATTCCTGCACCTTCACCCCTCAGATCCCCCCAATTCCTGCACCTTCACCCCTCAGATCCCCCCAATTCCTGCACCTTCACCCCTCAGATCCCCCCAATTCCTGCACCTTCACCCCTCAGATCCCCCCAATTCCTGCACCTTCACCCCTCAGATCCCCCCAATTCCTGCACCTTCACCCCTCAGATCCCCCCAATTCCTGCACCTTCACCCCTCAGATCCCCCCAATTCCTGCACCTTCACCCCTCAGATCCCCCCAATTCCTGCACCTTCACCCCTCAGATCCCCCCAATTCCTGCACCTTCACCCCTCAGATCCCCCCAATTCCTGCACCTTCACCCCTCAGATCCCCCCAATTCCTGCACCTTCACCCCTCAGATCCCCCCAATTCCTGCACCTTCACCCCTCAGATCCCCCCAATTCCTGCACCTTCACCCCTCAGATCCCCCCAATTCCTGCACCTTCACCCCTCAGATCCCCCCAATTCCTGCACCTTCACCCCTCAGATCCCCCCAATTCCTGCACCTTCACCCCTCAGATCCCCCCAATTCCTGCACCTTCACCCCTCAGATCCCCCCAATTCCTGCACCTTCACCCCTCAGATCCCCCCAATTCCTGCACCTTCACCCCTCAGATCAGCCCCAATTCCTGCACCTTCAGAGCTCAGATCAGCCCTAAAACTTACAGTTATGTTTCCAAACAGCTCCAACTCTCTTAGCTCAGCTTTCCTAAACTTCCTGCCCAGTACAAGATCACAAGGGACAGAGCAGACTCCAGCAGATACATCTAGAGCAGGGAGGAAGAAGGAGGGGGAGCAGGGAGGAAGAAGGAGGGGGAGCAGGGAGGAAGGAAGAAGGCAGGGGATCAGAAAGGTAGGTGGTGGGGGAGCAGGAAAGGAGGGGGAGCAGAGAGGAAGGAGGAAGGGGAGCAGAAGGGAAAGAGGAAGGGGAGCAGGGAGGAAAGAGGAGGGGGAGCAGGGAGGAAGAAAGAGGGGGAGAGGGAGGAAGGAGCAGGGAAGAAGGAGAAGTCGGAGCAGGGAGGAAGGAGGAGGGGGAGCAGGGAGCCTTGCTGTGCCTGTGTTTGTGGAGACACACACAGCTTACTAGCACACACAAGGGTTGCTCCATGGGACCATGCAAGGGAAAGGAGCCAACCTAACACAGGGTATCAGGACCAGTGCTCAGAGGACCAGCTAAATCTGCAAGAAACTAAAACTTTTCAACATCAAGAATCGGCATCCATTGTCATTTCAAAAGTGTCACTTAGAATTTGTTTTAATATCTCAGATAGAGAGTGGGGGAAGGGGTCAAGAGCAGGGAGGAAGGGGAGCAGGGAGGAAAGGGGAGGGGGAGGAAGGTGGAAGGGGAGCAGGGAGGAAGGAGAGCAGGGAGGAAAGAGAGCAGGGAGGAAAGAGAGCAGGGAGGAAAGAGAGCAGGAGGAAAGAGAGCAGGAGGAAAGAGAGCAGGGAGGAAGGAGGAGGGGGAGGAAGGAGGAGGGGGAGCAGGGAGGAAGGGGAGCAGAAGGGAAAGAGGAAGGGGAGCAGGGAGGAAGGAGAGCAGGGAGGAGGGGGAGCAGGGAGGAAGGAGGAGGGGGAGCAGGGAGGAAGGAGGAGGGGGAGCAGGGAGGAAGGAGGAGGGGGAGCAGGAAGCCTTGCCATGTCTGTTTGTTTGTGGAAACACACATCTTACTAGCACACACAAGGGTGGCTTCATCGGACCCTGCAAGGGAAAGGAGCCAACCTAACACAGGATATCAGGACCAGTGCTCAGGGGACCAGCAGATTCTGCAGGAAGCTGACATTTGTAATCATCGAGGAGCAGCGTCCATTGCAAGTGATGTCACCATCATTTGTGACTTTAATATCACTTGAAATGAACGTCTCCTCTGCAGGAAGATTGTTATTGGAATTAAACGTTCTGGCGACAATCTTTAATAATCTAAAACAATTATTTCCCCCTCGGGGGAAGGTGGAGAGGAAGGAGGAAGGGAAATCTGTATTTTTTTGGCAGGAGATCAGACCCGGCTACAGAAACGGGAAGACGATTTTCAATACAAAGGCATTTCGCTTTGTTACATCATTTCTAACAACAAAAGGCCGCTGATCACGAAGGGTTAAGAGGCGGGGAAATCTGACAACACGGGAACACGTTCCACGCCGCTCTCCCGGAGCCGTGCCATGATCTCCAGCTGTTCCTCCGAGCGCAGCGCCCGGCCTGTTTACTCAGAGTAATGATAGTTTCATAATAATTATTTGTCTGGCTGGAGATCTTCGAGTGTTTGATTTTTTTATATCTTGCGGAACGGCTGAACCACTTGAAGCAGATTGCGAGGATGCCGTCAGATCGCGGCCCCGGGCCGTGCCAGCGTATTACATAACACGGAGCGCGGCGGGTGCCAAATGGCTGCATCCAGGCGGGGCGGTGTTGTGACAGCGCGGCGTGGCGGTGATTCTGAAACACACAACCGGGCCAGAAAAAGCGCGGTCTGGCAGACGCAGGCCAGGAAGAAGTGTCACATGATCAGGATATCCTTCAGGGCTATTTTAAGTGCCATTGATTTTTTTTTTTTATACAATAAATCTGACCTCCGTCCTTCCCTTCAGTCTTCTATCTGACCTCCGTCCTCCCCTTCAGTCTCCTATCTGACCTCCGTCCTTCCCTTCAGTCTTCTATCTGACCTCCGCGCTGCGGGTGCACCTTCTATCTGACCTCCGTCCTTCCCTTCAGTCTTCTATCTGACCTCCGTCCTTCCCTTCAGTCTTCTATCTGACCTCCGTCCTTCCCTTCAGTCTTCTATCTGACCTCCGTCCTTCCCTTCAGTCTTCTATCTGACCTCCGTCCTTCCCTTCAGTCTTCTATCTGACCTCCGTCCTTCCCTTCAGTCTTCTATCTGACCTCCGTCCTTCCCTTCAGTCTTCTATCTGACCTCCGTCCTTCCCTTCAGTCTTCTATCTGACCTCCGTCCTTCCCTTCAGTCTTCTATCTGACCTCCGTCCTTCCCTTCAGTCTTCTATCTGACCTCCGTCCTTCCCTTCAGTCTTCTATCTGACCTCCGTCCTTCCCTTCAGTCTTCTATCTGACCTCCGTCCTTCCCTTCAGTCTTCTATCTGACCTCCGTCCTTCCCTTCAGTCTTCTATCTGACCTCCGTCCTTCCCTTCAGTCTTCTATCTGACCTCCGTCCTTCCCTTCAGTCTTCTATCTGACCTCCGTCCTTCCCTTCAGTCTTCTATCTGACCTCCGTCCTTCCCTTCAGTCTTCTATCTGACCTCCGTCCTTCCCTTCAGTCTTCTATCTGACCTCCGTCCTTCCCTTCAGTCTTCTATCTGACCTCCGTCCTTCCCTTCAGTCTTCTATCTGACCTCCGTCCTTCCCTTCAGTCTTCTATCTGACCTCCGTCCTTCCCTTCAGTCTTCTATCTGACCTCCGTCCTTCCCTTCAGTCTTCTATCTGACCTCCGTCCTTCCCTTCAGTCTTCTATCTGACCTCCGTCCTTCCCTTCAGTCTTCTATCTGACCTCCGTCCTTCCCTTCAGTCTTCTATCTGACCTCCGTCCTTCCCTTCAGTCTTCTATCTGACCTCCGTCCTTCCCTTCAGTCTTCTATCTGACCTCCGTCCTTCCCTTCAGTCTTCTATCTGACCTCCGTCCTTCCCTTCAGTCTTCTATCTGACCTCCGTCCTTCCCTTCAGTCTTCTATCTGACCTCCGTCCTTCCCTTCAGTCTTCTATCTGACCTCCGTCCTTCCCTTCAGTCTTCTATCTGACCTCCGTCCTTCCCTTCAGTCTTCTATCTGACCTCCGTCCTTCCCTTCAGTCTTCTATCTGACCTCCGTCCTTCCCTTCAGTCTTCTATCTGACCTCCGTCCTTCCCTTCAGTCTTCTATCTGACCTCCGTCCTTCCCTTCAGTCTTCTATCTGACCTCCGTCCTTCCCTTCAGTCTTCTATCTGACCTCCGTCCTTCCCTTCAGTCTTCTATCTGACCTCCGTCCTTCCCTTCAGTCTTATATCTGACCTCCGTCCTTCCCTTCAGTCTTCTATCTGACCTCCGTCCTTCCCTTCAGTCTTCTATCTGACCTCCGTCCTTCCCTTCAGTCTTCTATCTGACCTCCGTCCTTCCCTTCAGTCTTCTATCTGACCTCCGTCCTTCCCTTCAGTCTTCTATCTGACCTCCGTCCTTCCCTTCAGTCTTCTATCTGACCTCCGTCCTTCCCTTCAGTCTTCTATCTGACCTCCGTCCTTCCCTTCAGTCTTCTATCTGACCTCCGTCCTTCCCTTCAGTCTTCTATCTGACCTCCGTCCTTCCCTTCAGTCTTCTATCTGACCTCCGTCCTTCCCTTCAGTCTTCTATCTGACCTCCGTCCTTCCCTTCAGTCTTCTATCTGACCTCCGTCCTTCCCTTCAGTCTTCTATCTGACCTCCGTCCTTCCCTTCAGTCTTCTATCTGACCTCCGTCCTTCCCTTCAGTCTTCTATCTGACCTCCGTCCTTCCCTTCAGTCTTCTATCTGACCTCCGTCCTTCCCTTCAGTCTTCTATCTGACCTCCGTCCTTCCCTTCAGTCTTCTATCTGACCTCCGTCCTTCCCTTCAGTCTTCTATCTGACCTCCGTCCTTCCCTTCAGTCTTCTATCTGACCTCCGTCCTTCCCTTCAGTCTTCTATCTGACCTCTGTCCTTCCCTTCAGTCTTCTATCTGACCTCCGTCCTTCCCTTCAGTCTTCTATCTGACCTCCGTCCTTCCCTTCAGTCTTCTATCTGACCTCCGTCCTTCCCTTCAGTCTTCTATCTGACCTCCGTCCTTCCCTTCAGTCTTCTATCTGACCTCCGTCCTTCCCTTCAGTCTTCTATCTGACCTCCGTCCTTCCCTTCAGTCTTCTATCTGACCTCCGTCCTTCCCTTCAGTCTTCTATCTGACCTCCGTCCTTCCCTTCAGTCTTCTATCTGACCTCCGTCCTTCCCTTCAGTCTTCTATCTGACCTCCGTCCTTCCCTTCAGTCTTCTATCTGACCTCCGTCCTTCCCTTCAGTCTTCTATCTGACCTCCGTCCTTCCCTTCAGTCTTCTATCTGACCTCCGTCCTTCCCTTCAGTCTTCTATCTGACCTCCGTCCTTCCCTTCAGTCTTCTATCTGACCTCCGTCCTTCCCTTCAGTCTTCTATCTGACCTCCGTCCTTCCCTTCAGTCTTCTATCTGACCTCCGTCCTTCCCTTCAGTCTTCTATCTGACCTCCGTCCTTCCCTTCAGTCTTCTATCTGACCTCCGTCCTTCCCTTCAGTCTTCTATCTGACCTCCGTCCTTCCCTTCAGTCTTCTATCTGACCTCCGTCCTTCCCTTCAGTCTTCTATCTGACCTCCGTCCTTCCCTTCAGTCTTCTATCTGACCTCCGTCCTTCCCTTCAGTCTTCTATCTGACCTCCGTCCTTCCCTTCAGTCTTCTATCTGACCTCCGTCCTTCCCTTCAGTCTTCTATCTGACCTCCGTCCTTCCCTTCAGTCTTCTATCTGACCTCCGTCCTTCCCTTCAGTCTTCTATCTGACCTCCGTCCTTCCCTTCAGTCTTCTATCTGACCTCCGTCCTTCCCTTCAGTCTTCTATCTGACCTCCGTCCTTCCCTTCAGTCTTCTATCTGACCTCCGTCCTTCCCTTCAGTCTTCTATCTGACCTCCGTCCTTCCCTTCAGTCTTCTATCTGACCTCCGTCCTTCCCTTCAGTCTTCTATCTGACCTCCGTCCTTCCCTTCAGTCTTCTATCTGACCTCCGTCCTTCCCTTCAGTCTTCTATCTGACCTCCGTCCTTCCCTTCAGTCTTCTATCTGACCTCCGTCCTTCCCTTCAGTCTTCTATCTGACCTCCGTCCTTCCCTTCAGTCTTCTATCTGACCTCCGTCCTTCCCTTCAGTCTTCTATCTGACCTCCGTCCTTCCCTTCAGTCTTCTATCTGACCTCCGTCCTTCCCTTCAGTCTTCTATCTGACCTCCGTCCTTCCCTTCAGTCTTCTATCTGACCTCCGTCCTTCCCTTCAGTCTTCTATCTGACCTCCGTCCTTCCCTTCAGTCTTCTATCTGACCTCCGTCCTTCCCTTCAGTCTTCTATCTGACCTCCGTCCTTCCCTTCAGTCTTCTATCTGACCTCTGTCCTTCCCTTCAGTCTTCTATCTGACCTCCGTCCTTCCCTTCAGTCTTCTATCTGACCTCCGTCCTTCCCTTCAGTCTTCTATCTGACCTCCGTCCTTCCCTTCAGTCTTCTATCTGACCTCCGTCCTTCCCTTCAGTCTTCTATCTGACCTCCGTCCTTCCCTTCAGTCTTCTATCTGACCTCCGTCCTTCCCTTCAGTCTTCTATCTGACCTCCGTCCTTCCCTTCAGTCTTCTATCTGACCTCCGTCCTTCCCTTCAGTCTTCTATCTGACCTCCGTCCTTCCCTTCAGTCTTCTATCTGACCTCCGTCCTTCCCTTCAGTCTTCTATCTGACCTCCGTCCTTCCCTTCAGTCTTCTATCTGGCCTCCGTCCTCCCCTTCAGTCTTCTATCTATCTGGGTCCTCACACAGCTGTCTTTGACTGTGCCGGCCCTGCCGCTAGGGTTACCACCTTTCCTTCAAGCGAAACTCGAACACCCTTGCGACGCCCAAACATTTTTTTGGGGAGAAGAAGTTGCGGCTTATTCATATGTAGATATCCCACTTGAGACTATTTTCAGTGGGGGGCCAGTAGCCCCTATCTTCATTTTGGTTGCCCCTGTCTGCCTGACCTCTTGTGTCCGGGTCTCAGCTGCCATGAAACCCGGACACAGCATTCAAAACCCGAACTGTCCGGGTGAATCAGACAGGTAGCAACCCTACCTGCCGCACATCACCTCCTGCTCCTTCCCGAGACCGGCAATCACACCGAACGTACAGCCCTGGAGAGCCCGGCACCCACCCACAGAGCCCGGCACCAACCTACAGAGCCCTGGAGGGCCCGGCACCCACCCACAGAGCCCTGGAGGGCCCGGCACCCACCCACAGAGCCCTGGAGGGCCCGGCACCCACCCACAGAGCCCTAAGAGCCCGGCACCCACCCACAGAGCCCGGCACCCACCCACAGAGCCCTGGAGGGCCCGGCACCCACCCACAGAGCCCTGGAGGGCCCGGCACCCACCCACAGAGCCCCGGAGAGCCCGACAATCACATGCAGTCCTGGTAAGACCCAAACATCAATGATTATACAGCAATAGAGAATGGCAGCCGGCTATAGAGGACTACAAATCCCATCAATCCATGATTGCTGGTTGCCATGCTCCATTGATGTATAATCATGGATTGATGGGATTTGTAGTCCTCTATAGCCAGTGAAGCCACCTCCCTGAAATGTGTATTTGCAGGTTGGGATGTCTGTTGCATTTCCAGACTGGACATTTTTCCTGAACGGTTCAGATTTGCAGCATTCCGGCCCCTCCGCCCGGGGTAGTGCGCGGCACGCAGACTCCTCTACCCCCCCGCCCATCCCCCTCCAGTCTGCCATAATCAATATTTAATAGAATTAATTTGAAATTCTTGCTGTGTAGGCCGGCCCGAGCTTCCTGCAGGCCCGCTGAGCGGCAGAACCATTTGCACATTGCGAGACGAGGCAAATCATCTCTCTCTATGGATACAATATGAAACAGCCGGAGGGTATATAGCACGCCGACAGTTCAAACGAGGACAGTGCCGCTGTGTCACCGACGAGGGGGGGGAGGGGTGACGGCGGCTTTACATTACAGGGGAGGCCATAACAGGAGCCGCGGCACCTTGCTTTAACCCCTTCGCCGCCGGAACCGTTTTTCATTTTGAAAATTGGTGCAAAATGAAATGTTAACCAGTTGACAATTTTTTTTTTTAATGTTGCATTATAATGCAACAATATATAAAAGCCGTAGTTCAACGCACGCTCGCGCTGGTGTACCTAGGTGCGTGTACGTCGGGGGGGGGCCGGGGGGGGCTTTACGTTTTATTTTAATATATTTGTATTTTTAAACACTTTGGTTTTCTTTTCAGTTTATTGTCATCACATTGGGCGGGCAAGCTCTTATGTGATAGCATATAAGGAGTGACAGGTCCTCTTTATAGAGGCATCGGGGTCCCTTGGGCCCCTACTGTCTCCTCTGCACTCCCCCTAACAAAATCCAGTACAGACCATACTCAATCCGGCTGAACTCTGATATGTGATTGTCAGGAGAGAGAGCGCTTCCAGGTTCACTGTAACTTTATTGCCATCACAAGGGGATGGGGGGCGCAGACAAGCCCTTATGTGATAGCATATACGGAGTGACAGGTCCTCTTTAGCGAGGCATCGGGGGTCTCTTAGGACTGTCTCCTCTGCAGTCTTAACGAAATTGAGTACAGTCAGTGATATGTGATAGCACTGAACCTGGAAGTGCTCTCAAATCGAAACAATTGAGGGTAGGTAAGCAGTAGTCCAATTAAAAAGCGATCAACCTAGAGTGACAACACTGCTCCTCCATAGCAAGGGGGGTGGGCAACGTCAGCGGTCCCACTGGTAAAACTACAAGCCCCATCATGCCTCTGGGAGCCATACCTGTGGCTGTCAGAGTCTTGCGATGTCTCATGGGATTTGTAGTTCCACAACAGCCGAAGAGCTGAGCTTGCCCGCTCGTTGCCCCGAGGGCAGGAAGCGTTGTTGTTCCTGAAACTCATCCCTTGCCCGTGGATGTCAGACTCTTGCAATGCATCATGGGATTTTTAGTTTCACAACAGCTGGAGAGCCAGAGCTTGGCCGCCCCTGATCGGCAGTGACAGGTCCCTATTAAGTGCACACCAGTGGGTGGCCAATCCCCTGCTGAGCCCTTCCAGCCCCTGCCAACCCCTCCCCCATCCTTATTGTAGAGGGTCTACCGCCTCCATTCACGTGTATAAACCACAAATTGCGGTCGATGGCGATGAGCCGGTGCGAAAGAACTGTTTAACCTTAATGAGCTTTTGTCATTTCGCGATACAGAAAACCAGCGAGCGGAGGGGGGAGAGTGGGGTCCCGCAGAGAGCAAACGCGCGCCAATTAGCAATTAGTGCACCTAGGGAGCCGCTCTCGGAAAGGGAAGCGGTAACGCAATAGCCGGGGTTGGGTTACATCACGCCGTGCCGGGGAGGATAATGAAGAGTTGGGATGAAGTGGGGCAGAGACGGCCGTTCTTCAGCGAGAATAAATGAGCCCCTTTCTTTTATTCCCACGCGGCGTGCGGTACGCGGCGTCTCAGCGGTGACGCCGGTCTTTCCAAAACAGCCGTAATTAGACCGTTCCAAAAAACAGCAAACGTTTACCTGGCGGCGCAGGAGGGCGCTGCGTACAAAGACCGCCGCCGCCGATAACTGCGAGCTGAAGCGCACGCGATATATAAAGCCAAAACGTCTTTTTTTTCTCATTTTTAGAGTAGAGAAGGGTCAGACCCCCTATACAGCAGCAGTGGGCGGTCTTTATTACAGGAGGGGGCGGAGACGAGACCAGTCACCCTGCACAAGGAGAAAGAGAGCAGCAGTGAGCGGTCTCTATTACAGGAGGAGGCGGAGACAAGACCAGTCACCCTGCACAAGGAGAAAGAGAGCAGCAGTGAGCGGTCTCTATTACAGGAGGAGGCGGAGACGAGACCAGTCACCCTACACAAGGAGAAATAGAGCAGCAGTGAGCGGTCTCTATTACAGGAGGGGGAGGAGGCAAGACCAGTCACCCTTTGCTGATCCACTAGTTCAGCTTAAATATCAGATAGAAGTCAGAACACTCTCTCTCTCTCTCTCTCTCTCTCTCTCTCTCTCTCAAGGGGGCGGAGACGCGCCCAGTCACCCTGCACAAGGAGAAAGAGAGCAGCAGTGAGCGGTCTCTATTACAGGAGGAGGCGGAGACGAGACCAGTCACCCTGCACAAGGAGAAAGAGAGCAGCAGTGAGCGGTCTCTATTACAGGAGGAGGCGGAGACGAGACCAGTCACCCTGCACAAGGAGAAAGAGAGCAGCAGTGAGCGGTCTCTATTACAGGAGGAGGCGGAGACGAGACCAGTCACCCTGCACAAGGAGAAAGAGAGCAGCAGTGAGCGGTCTCTATTACAGGAGGAGGCGGAGACGAGACCAGTCACCCTGCACAAGGAGAAAGAGAGCAGCAGTGAGCGGTCTCTATTACAGGAGGAGGCGGAGACGAGACCAGTCACCCTGCACAAGGAGAAAGAGAGCAGCAGTGAGCGGTCTCTATTACAGGAGGAGGCGGAGACGAGACCAGTCACCCTGCACAAGGAGAAAGAGAGCAGCAGTGAGCGGTCTCTATTACAGGAGGAGGCGGAGACGAGACCAGTCACCCTGCACAAGGAGAAAGAGAGCAGCAGTGAGCGGTCTCTATTAC
>NW_017307248.1:315657-319872 GCF_000935625.1 Nanorana parkeri
CTCTCTCTCTCTCTCTCTCTCTCTCTCATTAAAAAAAGCTCTTTGGGTTTTAAAGTGCCCGCTGAGGTCTGCGGGTCACAAATCTGGATCCTGCAGGCCGCTTTTGGACTATTTACATTACTTTGCACTGATAGGAGTTGCAGCCGCTGCAGAATCCCGGCGGAGATCAGAACGTTTCATGTAATAGGTCAAAGAGTACAGTTACAATGTAACTGCTGACTGGAAGGAAACTCTTATCACATCCATCGCTCTCTCTTCATGTCCGCTCCGAGGAAAGAGAAATCTCCTTCAGATACACGGAGAGGACTTCTGCAGACTGAGATTTATGTGTACTCCCTGTAGGGGTTGTATACGGGAACTGCCCGGACACAATGAGCCTGTGCAGGAAGGACGAGGTCAGCCAACCCTAATCTAACTCTAACCCAACCGTTACCCAACCCTAACATCACAAGAGCCTGTGCATGAAGGACATGGTCAGTCAACCCTAACCCTACCCCAACCCTAACCTGACCCAACCCTTACCTGAGCCAACCCTTACCTAACGCCACAATGAGCCTGTTCATGAAGAACGAGATCAGTCAACCCTAACCCTACCCCAACCCTTACCCAACCCAACCCTTACCTGACCCAACCGTTACCTAACCCTAACCCAACCGTTACTCAACCCTAACATCACAATGAGCCTGTGCATGAAGAACGAGGTCAGTCAACCCTAACCCTACCCCAATCCTAACCTGACCCAACCGTTTCCTAACCCAACCCTAACCCTATACCAACCCAACCCTTACCTAAGCGTTTCCCAACCCTAACGTCACAATGTGCCTGTGCGTGAAGAACGAAGTCTGTCAACCCTAACCTAACCCAACCCTTACCTAACTCTAACGTCACCATAAGCCTGTGCAAAAAGGATGAGGTCAGTCAACCCTAACTCTACCTCAACCGTTACCTAACCCAACCCTTACCTAACCCTAAAATCACAATGAGTCTGTGTATGAAGAACGAGGTCTGTCAACCCTAACCTAACCCAACCCTTACCTAACTCTAACGTCACCATAAGCCTGTGCAAAAAGGATGAGGTCAGTCAACCCTAACTCTACCTCAACCGTTACCTAACCCAACCCTTACCTAACCCTAAAATCACAATGAGTCTGTGTATGAAGGAAGAGGTCAGTCAACCCTAACCTAACCCTAATGTCACAAAAAAGCCTGTCCAGTAAGGATGAGTTCAGTCAACCCTTACCTAACCCAACCCTTCCCCGACGTCACAATGAGCCTGTGCATGAAGGACGAGGTCAGTCAACCCTAATCCTACCCTAAACCTAATCCTTACCCAACGCTAACGTCACAATGAGCCTCTGCAAAAAGGACAAGGTCAGTTAACTGGTACAGAGACACAATCATGGTTCCTCTGCAGTTGTGTTCACAAATGCCTGACACAAATCAGCCCCTGCTGCAGCCTCTCACTTTGTGACTTGCTACAAAGTTACAATGTACATTCAGAAAGTCCTGGAGCAAAAGGCAAAAGAATAGGCGAAAGGACGGCATGACAGGGTGGGCAGGCAGTCAGGTAGAGAAAGGGTTAAGTTAGCCTAAGGAAGGTGCTCGGGTGTCACTTACCGTGATTGGCTGGGTCAAGTGGTCCAGGAGGAGCATCCAGGGTGGTTAGAGCAGGAGGAGGGGTGATCCAGGCAGTTGGGAGTCAGCACAAGGTCAGTTCACTTCTGCAGCTTTCCTTATCCACAAAAATGATTTAGAAAATGTCAGATCTCTCTGGCCTATTTGCTCAATTACAAGCAGCTGCAGATGCTAATACTGGAGGGGAGGGGAGACTGAGGAAAATTATACTGTTGCTGTTAATTTGGCACAACCTTTTGTGTCCAGCTTAGTAAAGAACGTTAAAGTGTTTCCAAGCAGGGACATCCAACAGTCAAAGGTCACCATCTAACAGGTAAATCCTGCGATAGTGGGAGTGGGGACTCAAATCTCCATAGGTACAGCCTTCTGAATAAATATGAGCGCAGCCCTGGTATTACTTGTGATCTGGAAAAGCTGTGAGTCCTGATTACCGTACGGTTTGTCTGCCGCTGAACCCATACATTAAAAGGTCAACGTCATTAGCATAAGCCTAAAGCCTCAGCACCTGCCGCGTACAAGGAACATTTTCCACGTATGTATGTGTTTTTCGAGAACCCCTCCCCTCCCCCACCCGCTGAATATCCTTTAAATGGTCCGAGTTTTATCTCAATTAGAGGAGTCAAGAGCCGCGGACACAATTACATAGTCACAAAGTCAGTAATGCCGAAACCAAAGTCAAAGTTAATCCTTCTCAAGAAGGTCAGGAATAAAGGGGGCTCCTTGTGACTCCGGGGCTTTAATTCCCCCTGATGGGTCGTGCCATGGGCCTCTGCGGCTCTCGTGTTTATTGTGATTTTCCCGTGTAGGGGGCGGAGGGATTATTTTCTTCAATCACGGGGCATTGTATGCAGAGCGTGCCGTGCCACCAATAGCGGAGGGAACAGGAGATTACTGAATGGTTCATGGAACGTACCAGTCTGTTCCAACCTTCGGAGGAGCTCCTTATAAAAATACATCTACAGCGCGCTGTATAGTTATTGGGGGAGAAGGACACCCTTCCATTGCTGGTCAGTAGAGAAGAATCCCCTTCCATTGCTGGTCAGTAGAGAAGGACCCCCTTACATTGCTGGTCAGTAAAGAAGGACCCCCTTACATTGCTGGTCAGTAGAGAAGGACCCCCTTCTATTGCTGGTCAGTAGAGAAGAACGCTCTTCCATTGCTGGCCAGTGGAGAAGGACCCTTTTCCATTGCTGGTCAGTAGAGAAGAACGCCCTTCCATTGCTGGTCAGTAGAGAAGAATGCCCTTCCATTGCTGGTCAGTAGAGAAGGGCCCCCTTCCATTGCTGGTCAGTAGAGAAGGACCCCCTTCCATTGCTGGTCAGTAGAGAAGGACCCCCTTCCATTGCCAGTCAGTAGAGAAGGACACCCTTCCATTGCTGGTCAGTAGAGAAGGACACCCTTCCATTGCTAGTCAGTAGAGAAGGACACCCTTCCATTGCTAGTCAGTAGAGAAGGACACCCTTCCATTGCTGGTCAGTAGAGAAGAACCCCCTTCCATTGCTGGTCAGTAGAGAAGAACCCCCTTCCATTGCTGGTCAGTAGAGAAGAACGCCCTTCCATTGCTGGTCAGTAGAGAAGAATCCCCTTCCACTGCTGATCAGAAGAGAAGAACCCCCATCCATTGCTGGTCAGTAGAGGACACCCTTCCTTTGGTGGACAGATGGAGAATGACCCCATTAAATCTGGAAGTCAATGTAGTGCCCCCTTTTAAAGGCTGTATACCTTAACCCCTAACGACATTACAGTACTCCTCCCGACATTGCCCTTCCCTCCCCCCTCCCAGGAAGGACAGCACCATCTTTGTTCAGGCATCATCCACGGTCACCATGTGCTGAGATCCTGGCCCGGAAGGGGCCACAGTGAATCCTGGTGCCTGTGCAAGTTCTAGGCTGTGTGAATACATGATGATGTAGATCAGCCTCCTGCTGTTCCATCTCACCTTGTAAAACTTAATGACCGGTTCACTTTAAAATCCCCGTCACGGTTCACCCTTTTATAGATCCGGGAAGTTTACATGAAACGCCACGACCTCGAACAAAACTTTATTTCACTTCTTAAACCTCGGCTTGGCACAATCCCGACATTTGTTATTTTAGACTCTTCTCATCTCTCAAATCTGAACAAACGCCATTTTTGTATCACTAATCCCCGCTAATCCAATGTGAGTACAAAGCTTAAAGGAGAACTCCGGGCCAACAGAAAACCCCCTCAGACCAGTAAAATTCACAACTTACATCTCCACAGTGTTACCCTTCGAAGCTGCAGCAGCTATCTTGAGCCCACCTTCACTTCCTGTCTGAAGGACTTCAATCAACAATCCCCTCTCATCCTGATCTGTACTGCCGCGGCCCACCTCTTGCTATTGGCTTTCTCTGCCATCAATCATTTTGTTCCCGAGCAGAGTGCACAGCCTAAATCTGCAGCCGCCAGTGGCCAGCAGCATGCGTCTCTACAGGGATCCTGGGGCTGTGCACTTTTATATAATGCTCTTAAAGGAAGATGCAGGTGCAGGGTATCTGGATACTTATACATGGAGCGGCACATCTATTCCTTTGCCTATATTTAGCTTGCCCACACGGG
>NW_017307248.1:319953-343358 GCF_000935625.1 Nanorana parkeri
TCCTTTGCAGGGAGAGAAAGCTGGCTTATCAGCTGTGAAATGGAGAGCGGAAGAGGTTTCCCAACTGTTCACCTGAGAGTGGGTAGCTTGGAGGACTTGTCAAGTCTATGGGAACCCTGAGAGTAGTTTGCACAGTGCTGACAAGCCAACATATTTCAAGTACTGGGAGCATGAGGGGGAATGGTTTTGGCGACTGACAGGGAGAGGAGAGCAGAGAGGAACTCATTAGTATGAAGATACTCTAATATAATCAGATAAAACGGGCAGGTGACATGGGAAACTGCAAACATGCAAAAGTTGTTTGACCAACTGTGAAGAGTGGTGGGGATGCGGAGGTCATAAGACCGGCGGAACAGAATCCTTTGGAACGCAGAGCAGACCATGTATGTATTTCAACGGCATGTTCAATTCTTTGGCTGGAATTCTGATAATCACAAACCATCACTCCCTTTCCAAGCGAGCAATGCTTTGGCATGAATACGGTCGTTCTGGGCGGGGCTTTGGCGAATAGGGAGTAGCCTTGAAAGTCTGCAATTTTGATTGCAAGCTGGCGCTTGAAATTGAATATCTGTGGCAAGAAATGCGTAGAGAGTGTTAGCCGATGCCACAAGGAGGGGAGCAGCACGGCTATAGAAGGACAGCGCCCGAGGCGGCCCCAGATTCCCCTTTTCCCATGACTGTAACAAAAGGCCAATTTCCCCCGCGCCGGCGCTGCCGATCCGTCCTGTAAAAGGCATCACAATTACTGCGCCTTCAATTAAAACGGCTCTTGTCGTTTGTTCTCGGCGACCTATCTGCCACTTACGCTCACCTCCGAGCGGGATCATGTGAATGAAGTGCATTTAGTATTGTCAGCCGGAATGCATCATTCATGAGAAATCCATTCAATGAACACATCCGTGTGGCAGGATCGGCTTTCTCAGGAGAGCCTGGGACGACGCTTTATCAAGATCGCATTAATGAGAACAGGGTGAATCCTCAATAAAAGCCCATAAGAGTAACCGGCCAAAAATCCCTGAAAGGGGGGGGGGGGATGGACTTAGTACCCAACAAGCAGGACTAACGACTAATCCATCGGGACAACCTATTTAAAGTAAGGAAGGGTCAGGATCTCAAAGTTGTTCCCAACTGTCTCCCATCTAATGTATGTATCCATATAATATTAGATGTAGAATTTAAGTGTCAGATGCCCATTATGAGGAGCTCCCAGCATCTCAATGCTGAATTCAGGGGTCTGCACACCTGCTGTGCCCATTATGAGGGGTTCCCACTATTCCTGTGCTGAGTTCCCGGTTCTGTACACCCGCTGTGCCCATTATGAGGGGCCCCCACCATCCCTGTGCTGAGTTCCCGGGTCTGTACACCCGCTGTGTCCATTATGAGGGGTCCCCACCATCCCTGTGCTGAGTTCCCGGGTCTGTACACCCGCTGTGCCCATTATGAGGAGCTCCCAGCATCTCAATGCTCAATTCAGGGGTCTGCACTGTCTGTGCCCATTATGAGGGGTTCCCACTATGCATGTGCTGAGTTCCCTTGCTTCCTCTCTCTATCCCAACTGTCTTCCTTTAACATCTAATGTATGTATCCACATAATATTAGATATATGCAGGACAGAATCCAGCTCAGCACTACACCCTCGTCCTTGAATACACATCACAACCAACCGAACGGACCAGATTGCCAAGTGGCCTGCAGGACAACTACCAGCCCTACGCTACACCCTCGTTGTTGATATCGCACCACAACTAACCCAACGGGGAGTTATATCAGTCGCTTTTGTTTTTGTTCATCTGAGAAGTCTCATCATCCTGTTATCACCATTATTTCTACCTCTGTCCACCACGCCGCCGCTCCAAAGGATGAATACGGCCCTGTCGCCCAACACCGGCACCACACCACGATTTCCAAATTGTTCCCGTGTTGAATCGAGGGCTCCCCCCCTCCACAGGTGAGTTCTATATCCTATACTCCTTGCCCCATTCCACCTGAGTCATTGTGCTGGGTTGTGGCGCTCCGGTCTACTTTTTGTTTTCCTAATATTAGATATAGAATTTAAGGGTTAGTCCATCCAAAATGCCCATTATGAGAAGCTCCCACCATCCCTGTGCCGAGTTCCCGGGTCTGTACACCTGCTGTGCCCATTATGAGAAGCTCCCACCATCCCTGTGCTAAGTTCCCGGGTCTGTACCCTGCTGTGCCCATTATGAGAAGCTCCCACCATCCCTGTGCTAAGTTCCCGGGTCTGTACCCTGCTGTGCCCATTATGAGAAGCTCCCACCATCCCTGTGCTAAGTTCCCGGGTCTGTACCCTGCTGTGCCCATTATGAGAAGCTCCCACCATCCCTGTGCTAAGTTCCCGGGTCTGTACCCTGCTGTGCCCATTATGAGAAGCTCCCACCATCCCTGTGCTAAGTTCCCGGGTCTGTACCCTGCTGTGCCCATTATGAGAAGCTCCCACCATCCCTGTGCTAAGTTCCCGGGTCTGTACCCTGCTGTGCCCATTATGAGAAGCTCCCACCATCCCTGTGCTGAGTTCCCGGGTCTGTACCCTGCTGTGCCCATTATGAGGGTCTACCCACCATCCCTGTGGGGTTGAGTTGTCAATATTGGTAGCCACCTTATGTTCGGTATTCAGCCTTTTCCCGAGTCGTGGATTGTGCAGTAGGAAGAATACAAGCGAGTCGGCTTTCTTCACAGCCACGACCTCTCCTGAGCTCCATTGTGCGCTCACTGGTTTCGGTTGTTGTCTGGAGTTTCCTTTTCACAACAGATCGGTGTTTGGTGACCCCCATGACATTCTCTGATAATAGGGCCTTGAGGGTATTTTTTTACCAGGACGCAGAGGTTACGGTAATCCTGTACGTCTAAATTATAGGGGAGTTGAAGAAACACAAGTCTCCGAGGTGCCATGGGCGGAATGCTGGGAATTTATGGTGGCAGAGGAGGAATTTGGAACCAGGTGTACTGTACAATATGTGTAACACATGGCTCCTTGTTTCTGATTGGTTGGATGTGTTTATCACTAAAAAAAAAAAACCCTCAGAAAGGTCACATTTGTTCCTGCTTGCTCCAAATTCTTATTGAAGTTAGTAACCATTTGTGTACCAAACATCGAAATTTAAGCTGATCCACATGAGCATAGAGACCTTTGAAGCTGAACTTTAATGTCCTTATATTTTGCCTAGTTTCTCCCTCATCCACATGCTAATTTATTTTTTTTAAACGTATTTTCGGCCCATTGATGTCATCACGCGATCTCTATGCTTTGCTATGCAATGCAAGCAGATCATGGCTGGTGGGAGGGGCCAGAAGGGCGCCATGCATAGCTTCCTGAAAACATCACAGCATTCTGTACTCAGCACTCCTCAGCCCTGATGCCATCAGTAGGAGGAGTTATGCAAATATCAAAACACCTTGATGGGCGGGTGTCAGTCGGGAGGAGTGGGCGTTCCTAGGTAGGCTGCATTTGCATGCAGTAATGCTGAGCCCGAAAACCAGGGAGCCTCTATATTGCAAATCTTAACCAGCTCTTGTGGTCACTCGCTCCATTCCATTCACTTATGTACCTCCCTATTAATTAGGGAAGCCATCATAGTTATGAGCCAATCAGGAGGTGCAGTGAGGAAGGGGGGCAGTCCTGCCTAATTTCAGTAGGTTTTTTTTAAAGGGCCATACAGATCAGAGGAAAGTCAAACACTTCCAGCTCAACTGGACCATCCACCAATAGTTTTGGCCACAGGTTGCCAATACCGGCACCGAAAAAATACAGCATTCATTTTTTTTTGGAGGGACAAAGATAATCTTTTGATTTGTTAAAGGAGAACTATGAGGGGGGAGGGAGGACGCTAGTTTGTGTCCTCCCGTTACCCTAAGGAGAACTATGGGGAAAAACACTGACCCCATAGTTCTCCTTTAAGCTGCATCTTATCATGTATGGCCTTTTCTAGATCTATTTGACCACCATTGATATCGGATAAGCTCTTTGGACGGCCAACTTCGTCCGTTGCTTTAAAACGAACATCAAACCGAGGCCCGCCTGTTGCCTGTACGGACGGCGGTGAACTCTTATTTTCGGACTTACCGCGTGATGGGCATCCTTTAAAAAAAAAAAAAAAGAGTTTAATGACAGCCTGTCAGACATCAGCGCAGGTAGAGTCGGCAGTTTAACAGCTGAAATTATTTCGCTTTGTGCCGCGCTCGCTGACTGCTGAGAGCTGACAAAAAAAGCAACACGGTATTTTGCAGACGTTTGAAAGGTGAAATTATGGTGGTTACGTTTTTGTACTCGAAGAATAATCACGTTTCAAAGAACAGGAGCGGTCACGGCCACAGAGCGGATTCTCGGAAAGTTAAAAAAAAAGGAGGAGGTGAAGGCGGGAGGTGAGGAGTTCAGTCTTGTCCTCAACAAAAGGAAATTTATCTAGACAGCTGGAGTCCGTGGTGCGCAAATGATGCGCAATTAAAAAGGACTCGCTAAGAGTCATCTACATCGAAAACGGTCACGTAACATGACTCCAATTCCAATCTATCCCAGATCAAAGCAAATAACTATTCTTTCTTTCTTTCTCAAAAATTAAGAAAGCATTTTTTACGGGGTCACTGTGGCCCTCAGTAATCCAACGTGCGTGAAAGGGGCCAGGTCCCTTTTGCAGAAATTCATGACCTAGAAGGTCTGGATCGGGGGTATTAAAAAAGAACTCTACTTCCAGGAAACAAGATAAGCTTTTCTTTGATGGTGGTGGTGATAGTGGTGGTGGTGATGTGGTGGTGGCGATAGTGGTGGTGGTGATAGTGATGGTGGTGGTGATGATAGTGATGGTGGTGATGGTGATGATAGTGGTGGTGGTGATAATGATGGTGGTGGTGATAGGAGTGATGGTGGTGGTGGTGATAGTGATGGTGGTGGTGGTGGTGGTGATAGTGATGGTGGTGGTGGTGATAGTGATGGTGGTGGTGATAGTGGTGGTAGTGATAGCGATGGTGGTGGTGGTGATGATAATGATGGTGGTGGGGATGGTGGTGATGATAGTGGTGGTGGGTTTGGACATAGCATGATGATTGCTAACTGACTGTCTTAAAGCCTAATTATTGTAGTTCTAGTAATATAGTTCACACAGTTGGGTGCCTTCTGTTAGCCCATGTAGGTTCATTTTAAAACCCAAGTCTGGGTTGGCACAAAAAAGCTGAACTCCCACCTTCCCTTCTTGCCCAGATGTACCGGCTCCTTTCCGGGAAAGAAATGGAGAAACCTTGATAAGCCCCGCCCCGACACTGTCGCCAAGCCCCGGCACTGTCACCAGCGCTGGCTTTATAATTAAGCCCTACCAGGGGGTGAAATGTGTCAGAAGAAGGCAGCCTTGTCCACATGAGTCAACAAAGTTCTAATGAAGCAATAGGGATTAGTAGTCTGCAAGCAGGAGGTTCCAAGACCTGAAGTAGGCAAGGCATCTACATCTGAGGTTTAGGAGGCTGGTCAATGGGGCCGGAGAAGATCCTCTGAGAAACGTCTTCTGAACATGAGCAGATGCTACTTCTGTGCAACCAATCAGATGCTGGTGAAGAATACTCCCCCTGCAGCTTGACATAAGCAAACAAGCGGGACGTCATTGACTTTCTATGGCTAGGTGCCTACATTGAGTAAATGACATTTACCTAATATGGCCACATGAGGTCTATAAATACCTATTGTGGCCATAGAGAGTAAATTATGTCAGCACAAGCATGCCGCCCCTTTGTTTACATGCAGCTGTGGGGTGGGAATGCCATATGGCACTTTCTTGGAGAAGCTAAGGTTCAGCCGGAACCAGAGTTCATCCCTATGGAAGAGTGCTGCAGTGCCATAATATGGTAGTAAAGGGATGAGGCCATGCCCCCCCCCCTCCCCCCATACTATCTCTGAATGAGCAGAGCTATGGAAAAGCAAAACCGGGGCAAGTAAAGCAGCTACAGGGGGCCGCCATTAAATTGAACCCTTGTAGGCAAAGCGCCAGGTTCACCTTAAAGTTTATCTAAATCCAAAACTTTTTGATGGTTGGAGTCTGGAAAATGTTGATATTTGTACAAAGCGCAGATTTTATTTAGTTTATCAGAGACCCGAAACTGACCTTGCCGCAGCGTGGCCCCTGAACGTGGTAGGCTGCTGCGCGGCAGCAATTTTCAGCAACAGCCATTTCACACAATACAGGAAGCCGCGCTGAGTGACAGCTTCCTAAAAGCGCGGCACTCAATGCAGAATCCATAAAGGCAGCCGTAGCAGGTGTTCATTATGTGTTGATGGCAGTTCAGGGCTGTGGGATCCGGCCTCAATGATCTGCACTGAAAGTACTTTATTCCCAGAAAATTTTGAAAACTTTATTTGCAAAAAGGCGAAAACTGTTCTGAAGCCGTTGTAATAAGTGCTGCCTGCCAGCAAAAGCTTTTAAATGGAAATGTCCTTCCTTAGAGCAGACACACAAGTTGCCCAAACTGACCAGTTTTAGCCAGAAAAGCCTCTTCTGTGTGCACCTCTGATTCTAGTGTCACCTTGATGCTCTAGGCCAGGGGTAGGCAAACTCCGGCCCTCCATCTGTGGTGCAACAACAAATCCCATCATGCATTTGCCTCTGGGAGTCATGCCTGTGGCTGTAAGAGTTCTTGCAATGCCTCATGGGACTTGTAGTTGCACCACAGGTGAGGGGCTTGAGTTTGCCTATCCCTGATCTAGGCTGACAAACCTGACTTTGGTATAAGTACTGCTCCCTGAAGCTAAGCTCCGCCCAACAACCTCCTCCCAGGAGAACAGTGGGAGGAAGGGTTCCTACTGCTCCTTGAAGCTATAAGCTGGGCCCAACAACCTCCCTCAAGGAGAACAGAGGAAGGAAGGGTTCCTACTGCTCTCTGTTGTCTAAGCCCAGCCCAACAGCCTCCCCCAGGAGAACAATGGATGGAAGGGTTCCTACTGCTCTCTGTAGTCCATGCCCAGCCCAACAGCCTCCCCCCAGGAGAACAGAGGAAGAAAGGGTTCCTACTGCTCCTTGTTGTCTAAGGCCAGCCCAACAGCCTCCCCCAGGAGAACAATGGATGGAAGGGTTCCTATTGCTCTCTGTAGTCTAAGCCCAGCCCAACAACCTCCCCCAGGAGAACAGTGGATGGAGGGGTTCCAACTGCTCCCTCTAGTCTAAGCCCAGCCCAACAACCTCCCCCCAGGAGAACAGTAGAAGGAAGGGTTCCAACTGCTCCCTGTAGTCTAAGCCCAGCCCAACAGCCCCCCCAGGAAACCAGTGGAAGGAAGGGTTCCTACTGCTCCCAGTCGTCTAAGCCCAGCCCAACAACCTCCCCCAGGAGAACAGTGGATGGAGGGGCTCCAACTGCTCCCTGTAGTCTAAGCCCAGCCCAACAGCCTCCCCCCAGGAAACCAGTGGAAGGAAGGGTTCCTACTGCTCCTTGTAGTCTAAGCCCAGCCCAACAGCCTCCCCCCAGGAAACCAGTGGAAGGAAGGGTTCCCTTCTAGGGTTCAAAGCTTAGCTCCGAAACTGGAGGGAGTTCCATATTAACACTGACAATCAAAGGGGTGAAACTAGGATCGGAGGGGAGCACAAAGGAGGGTTTCCTGTCTAATTAGCGTAATATTAGCCGACTCCTTCTGGCACCTCCTCTTGAAAAGGCTTGTTCACATTATATGAGGAGACCTGCGTATTTAAGCCACTGAGCAACACAGGTCTCTCCCCACGGGGCACACAGAAAACAATAGTTCACTCCACAATGGAATGTAGAGGAGTATCTCCCACTCAGGGAGCACACCCAGGCAAGGAGCTTTTCTCTAGATTATATAGTAGTGGTTGTAGTGCAAAGGATTTGGTTAAATGGAAAACAAAAAAAAGTACAAAATAATAAAAACCAACACAACAAAAAAAAAATCTACAAATAAAAATGAAAAATGAACAAGTAAACAGAAAAAAAATATATTACAGCTGGGAATCTCCCACTCTGGGGCCGACCCAGGGGAGAAACATTATTGTAGATCATATAGTAGGGGTTGGAGTGCAAAGAACATGGTAAAATAAAAAGAGAAAAAAATACAAATTAAAAAAAAAAACTAAAAAAATATTAAAAATTAATAATACTTCCAATAATATATTCCCGTATATAGAACTGTATTATTTGTGTCTTTTGTATCTGCCTGGAGTTCAGCTTTAAAGCGGAGGTTCCCTGTAAGTAACGGTCACAAAATGCCCCACAGAGCCATTTATGTCTTTTAGGGGTCGCCGGGCCAATATGCAATCAGATATCAGCGAGAGGAAGCGAGCCCGGCCTCTGTAAACGTGGATTTTATTACTAAATTGGCTTGTGTGCGTTATGTAATATGACATGGTGTTATGTTCCCGCTGGCCTACTGCTCTGAAGATAGCGTGGTGTATCTTGGCTGCAGAAAGTGACTTGTGATTTGCTTGTGATTTATGTAAAACCTGGAATTAATACAGAGCCTATTATTGGCTCGGCTGGACGTCTCGCTGAACACTTTATACATAGACCTGTTGCTGGAACGGTCGCCGGGGTTCGGTGGCAAGTTGCCGATTCAGAGGAAAAAAACATCCTGTAACTATTGTATTCGTGATTTCTACAAAAGCCAACTGCTCCTGGTATTTCTGCTTCCTCGCGGAAGGAAGGAATTCCAATCCGGGTTTTCACTCAAACACGTCACAGCTTGGCCAATAGGAAGCCGCAGAATTATGAGCCTGCTGGATTTCGGCCAATCGGAGCCGGTTGCCAAAACCCGGGGCATTCCTAATTATTTAAGGGGCAGGAAGCCTGCAAAAGTTGATTTATGATGGATGACGTTTTAAAAAGGGAATTGCCGGAAACACGAATGTCAATGAGGAAGTGATGAGCTGCGTCTGTTTTTTGATGAAGCGTTTTTAAATAAAGTTCTGCTTTACAAGATCTTAGAAGCAGTACTGTGCACTGTATGTGACATACAGAAAAAGAGAAGCAGCATGGTGCACTGCATCCAGCATACAGGACAAGAGAAGCAGCATGGTGCACTGCATCCAGCATACAGGACAAGAGAAGCAGCATGGTGCACTGTATCCAGCATACAGGACAAGAGAAGCAGCATGGTGCACTGTATCCAGCATACAGGACAAGAGAAGCAGCATGGTGCACTGCATCCAGCATACAGGACAAGAGAAGCAGCATGGTGCACTGCATCCAGCATACAGGACAAGAGAAGCAGCATGGTGCACTGCATCCAGCATACAGGACAAGAGAAGCAGCATGGTGCACTGCATCCAGCATACAGGACAAGAGAAGCAGCATGGTGCACTGCATCCAGCATACAGGACAAGAGAAGCAGCATGGTGCACTGCATCCAGCATACAGGACAAGAGAAGCAGCATGGTGCACTGCATCCAGCATACAGGACAAGAGAAGCAGCATGGTGCACTGCATCCAGCATACAGGACAAGAGAAGCAGCATGGTGCACTGCATCCAGCATACAGGACAAGAGAAGCAGCATGGTGCACTGTATCCAGCATACAGGACAAGAGAAGCAGCATGGTGCACTGTATCCAGCATACAGGACAAGAGAAGCAGCATGGTGCACTGCATCCAGCATACAGGACAAGAGAAGCAGCATGGTGCACTGCATCCAGCATACAGGACAAGAGAAGCAGCATGGTGCACTGCATCCAGCATACAGGACAAGAGAAGCAGCATGGTGCACTGTATCCAGCATACAGGACAAGAGAAGCAGCATGGTGCACTGCATCCAGCATACAGGACAAGAGAAGCAGCATGGTGCACTGCATCCAGCATACAGGACAAGAGAAGCAGCATGGTGCACTGTATCCAGCATACAGGACAAGAGAAGCAGCATGGTGCACTGCATCCAGCATACAGGACAAGAGAAGCAGCATGGTGCACTGTATCCAGCATACAGGACAAGGGAAGTGGCAGCATACACTTTATTCAGCATACAGGACAAGAAAGAAGGAAGTAAGAGAAGCAGCATGGTGCACTGTATCCAGCATACAGGACAAGAGAAGCAGCATGGTGCACTGTATCCAGCATACAGGACAAGGGAAGCAGCATGGTGCACTGCATCCAGCATACAGGACAAGAGAAGCAGCACTGTGCACTGTATCCAGCATATCCAGCATACAGGACAAGAGAAGCAGCATGGTGCACTGTATCCAGCATACAGGACAAGAGAAGCAGCATGGTGCACTGTATCCAGCATACAGGACAAGAGAAGCAGCATGGTGCACTGTATCCAGCATACAGGACAAGAGAAGCAGCATGGTGCACTGCATCCAGCATACAGGACAAGAGAAGCAGCATGGTGCACTGCATCCAGCATACAGGACAAGAGAAGCAGCATGGTGCACTGCATCCAGCATACAGGACAAGAGAAGCAGCATGGTGCACTGCATCCAGCATACAGGACAAGAGAAGCAGCATGGTGCACTGTATCCAGCATACAGGACAAGAGAAGCAGCATGGTGCACTGCATCCAGCATACAGGACAAGAGAAGCAGCATGGTGCACTGTATCCAGCATACAGGACAAGAGAAGCAGCATGGTGCACTGTATCCAGCATACAGGACAAGAGAAGCAGCATGGTGCACTGTATCCAGCATACAGGACAAGAGAAGCAGCATGGTGCACTGTATCCAGCATACAGGACAAGAGAAGCAGCATGGTGCACTGTATACAGCATACAGGACAAGAGAAGCAGCATGGTGCACTGTATACAGCATACAGGACAAGAGAAGCAGCATGGTGCACTGTATACAGCATACAAGACAAGAGAAGCAGCATGGTGCACTGTATCCAGCATACAGGACAAGAGAAGCAGCATGGTGCACTGCATCCAGCATACAGGACAAGAGAAGCAGCACTGTGCACTGCATCCAGCATACAGGACAAGAGAAGCATCACTGTGCACTGTATCCAGCATACAGGACAAGAGAAGCAGCACTGTGCACTGTATCCAGCATATAAGACAGTTGTATTTCCACCAGTCTGTTGTTGGTCTCGATGTAACCAATGCTCTGTCATTACTGATGCTCAAGTCTTTCAGTTCATGGTGAGGCCCAAAAGGGAAAGCAGTTGCTTATTTATATTTGCCAGCTGGCTCAACTCCTCACCCAACACCCGTCTGTGAATACGAGATCGCCTCTGCTACGGAAAGAAGAATCTGCCGTCGTTCCCCCCTGTTCTGCCCCTTCCCCCACACTCCAATGGGCATTATGCACCTTAATCTGAGGTTTTAAAAAAAATCTATTGCAGGAATTCATCAGCTTTTTGGTGGGACTGCTGTTCTAGTCACATGATCCTCCGCTATGCAACTTCCCTCTCACACTCTACAGTGAGTGTTTACACTATATGGCCAAATGTATGTGGACAGCTATCCAAATTAGTCAGGTGTTCCCAGTGAAGGGTCCTGATAATAATACAGCATGCAGAGACATTGTAGACAATTCTGCTCTTCTAATCTTGTGGTGACAGTTTGGTGAAGGCCCTTTTCTGGTCCACCATGACTGTCCCCTGTGTACAAAGCCAGCTCCATGAAGACATGGTGTGACCAGTTTGGTGTGGAGGAACCTGAGTGTCCTCCACAGAGCCCTGACCTCAACCCTACTGAACACTTTTGGGATGAATTGTAATGCCAACTGCAAGGACCGTTTTGGTGTGGAGGAATCCGATTGTCCTCCATAAAGCCTTGACCTCAACCCTACTGAGCCCCATTTGGGATGAACTGGAATGCCAGTTGCCAAACAACAGTTTGGTGTGGAGGAACTCAAGTGTTCTGCACAGAGCCCGGACCTCAACCCTACTTTAAGGAGAACTATGGGGTTAAGGCTTTTCCCCATAGTTCTCCTTAGGGTAAGGGGAGGACACAAACTAGCGTCCTCCCGTCACCCTAGGCTCAGTATACCGCGAGCTGTAGCTCGCGGTATACTGAGATGCCGCAGCTGAAGCGGATCCCGACAATTATGTCTGGATCCGTCCAGCTGCCTGAGTGACAGCTACAGACGCCGCAACTCGCGGTATACTGAGATGCCGCAGCTGAAGCCGATCCCGACAATTGTGCCGGGATCCGCCCAGCTGCCTGACAGCTGGCTCTGCCTATCTAGAGGCAGAGCCAGCTGTACCCGCCCCCTCCCCCGTCCGTTCCGCCAGTCAGCGCTGGAGGATCAGAGGGGGGAATCCAGCCCCTCCCCCTGTCAAGGCAGAGAGCCGTGACAGGATCGAGAGGTGAGCGAACGACGGTATGTGTTCGCTCACCTCCCGATCTACTGAGCCGACCTGTGACAGTCTCATTGTCACAGGTCGGCTAGAACTATGAGGTGAGTGAAAAGCACTCCCCTCATAGTTCTCCTTTAACCCCTTTGGGATGAACTGGTATGCCGATTGCAAGGACCAGTTTGGTGTGGTGGAACCTGATTGTCCTGCACAAAGCCCTGACCTCAAGCCTACTGAACACCTTTCAGATGAATTGGAATGCGTTTTTGAGCCGGCTGTTCTCATCTAAAATCAGTACCTGACCTCACAAATGGGACAAATTCCCACGGACCCCCTCCAAGATCTTGTGGAAAGCTTCCCAGAAGAGTGGAGGCTGATAAAGCCGCAAAGGGGGACAGCTTCATATTACTGCCCATGGTTTTGGAATAGGATGTCCATGAAACTGATTTAGGTGTGATGGTTGGATGGTCCTCAAACGGTTGGCGATTGAGTGTATGTGTATTAATGCGCAAACCACTGAAAGTACCAACTTGCCTTTTCACCGGATGTTCAGAAAATACCGATACTACCAACAGTTGGGAATCCTCGAATGGTGCTCCAAATCAATGACAGAATGAGCCCAGTAAGCACATGCCTTTGAAGCACATGCTGACATCATCACATTTTATTGGGCAGCAACTTTAAATGGAATTTCTACTACAAGATCGTCATCCTCCTTCGAAAACCCCTCGACTAGTAACCTGAAAATGACCTCACTCTTCTGCAAAGCTCTACAACTTGTCCTGAAGGCTTAGGCCATCTGAGGTCCCCGTCTCAGGATGCGCCCCCTCCCCCCCCTGCCTCCAGCTCTCGCCGGCAGACTGGCACGAAACACTTTCTCTTTTCTTGCTCCTTCCTTGGCAGAAGGAAAGTCAGCTTGAAGCGCTGAAAAGCCGCACGCAGCCCCTGCCACCGCCTCAAAGAGCAAACTCAACAAGACACAGGAGGCCTGGGAGAAAATTAGCCATCCGGCCCTCCCCTCTGGCTCCTGCTCCCTCGCCTTGGCAAGCGAATGGCAGGATACGTCCACGCGGGAGCCGTCGCCTGCCAACTGTACATTACTCGCACTGGAAGCCGACCAAGGCTGGCCCTCCTCTCCCCTAAAAGCATTAGCTTCATACTTTAAATAACGGAAGCTCGGCCCTTGCTGCGAGAGGTTCACATGGAGCCCGCTAAGCCGGCTGACATTGCTCCTTCCTGTTCCTTGGCTTGTGCTCCTCCGCAGATAAACATTAATAGCGCGCGGATTGTACAGTAGCAGAGACGTCAGTCAATGAGGACGCAGATCGCGCCTGCCAAGAAGGAGGGAAAGAGAAAGCTGGACAGACGAATGTGGTTTTGTTTACAGGCGTTCTTCATGGAAGAATTTTTAAAGGCCAACCCAAGCTTTGCTTTTATTACTGTACTGAAGTCGGGCTGCATACACAGTCATAAATACTGTACGTCATCCCTTCTGTTTCTTCTTACAAGTGCTGCATGCAAGGGTTAAAATTAGGGCTGGTAATGATTAAAATTTTCGTGTTCGATTAATCAATTTTTTTTAAAACCGATTAATCGATTTCGATTAATTATAACGCACATACAGATCCAACTACATTGGCCTATACACATACAGCACAGCAATGAAGTAATACAATGAACTAGGATCACACTCATCCAGCACGTTATTATTCTCACGTGCCCCACCCAATATGGCCGCCGCTTGCGTGGGGCAACTCAGAATGATAACGTGCTGGATTAGTGTGATCCTAGTTCATTTTATGACTTCATTGCTGTGCGGTATGTGTATAGGCCAATGCCGCGGCTGGCGCTCGTGCAGAAGGTTTCTTGGGCAAACTGACCGGCCCAAGTGGCTCCGTCGGCTAACGAAGGGAAGGGGGATTAGCGATCAAAATAATTTTAATTGATCAAAAAGTGTAACGATTAATCAAGAAATTAATCTTTAATTTCCACAGCCCTAGTTAAAATACCCTTTGAGACAGCGGCTCTCACACACACGCAGTGGCTTGGGTCTCTAAGGGTCGGACACTCCCCCTGCACAGTGCTCCAATCAATGGCACAGGTCTAAGTGCATAAGAGGTGCTGATTGGAGCACTAGAGGGAGCGCCCAATGTCTGCTCGCCTGCGGCGTCCTGTGGCTCCTTCAACCAGCCCTGGCACAGCAGTGACATGGGATCCAAAGGGAATGTACCACATGGTTAAGAGGCGGGGGTGCAGGCATTCAACACTTTGCTTGGTGCTGTAGCAATGCAGCATGCCTACATTCCCCCAAATGCATGTGAGCACAATAGTGTGATGTGAATGGGGCACCCTGACAGCGATTTTTTTTTTTTAGAGCGTCCTTGCGTTGAGCAGTGCAGATCAAGAAAAGGCCTTTACGTAAATCTGTTACAAAAGTTTCTTCCGTGGAGATCCCGCCAGTTGCAGCACTTCCTGTTTCTGACCGGCGACGCTAATCCACTGCCTTGCAATCAGCAGTAAGGTTGTCGCCGTGTGGACGTCTTCCGTTGGCCACTGGGCAGCCTTTCACATCTGATGAGGCCGCCCGACTGAAGGAGTGAGACAGGAAGTGCTGTTCTTGGCAGGATCTCCAGATTAGAAAGTTTGCAACAGATTGACATAAAATGACTTCCTTTAAGGTGTATACACAGGGAGATATAATCCCTCGGCCTCTGGGAGACATACCTGTGGCTGTCAGAGTCTTGCAATGCTTCATGGGACTTGTAGTTTGCACAATAGCTGGAGTGTCGGGTTGCCCACCCTGCTGGTAACACTGGATATGTGTGCAGGTTGGTTGGGTGTTCCCACTTCATAGGCTAATCTGGTGCCCAGGCAGAGACTCATTAGGTAAGGAACCCAGGGGAGCAGCATGACAGACAATCAAGGGACTAGCACTTAGTTGGTTAGCAATGTCAGCAGATCTATGGTTCTTCCTGACGGGTTAGCTTAGTTTCATATTTTCGAAGGCGGCAGCAAAGTCTTATTCTTTTTTATTGTCTGTCCTCTCCTGACAACTGACCCTGTGCATTTGCTGCATTCATTGGCCTAAAGCTAATGATGACACCCAGTGCTGTAAACCTGAGGACATTCCATGCAACAGGTTGGCTTAAATCTAACCTTAAAGGAGAACTATGGGGTCAGTGTTTTTCCCCATAGTTCTCCTTAGGGTAACAGGAGGACACAAACTAGCGTCCTCCCGTCACCCTAGGCTCAGTATACCTGGAGCTGTAGCTCGCGGTATACTGAGACGCTGAAGCGGATCCCGACAATTGTGCCGCCCAGCTGCCCAGCTGCGTGACTGACAGCTGGCTCTGCCTATCTAGAGGCAGAGCCAGCTGTACCCGCCCCCTCCCCAGTCTGTTCCGCCAGTCCCTCGCCAGTCCGTTCCGCCAGTCAGCGCTGGAGGATCGGAGCGGGGAGGGGGAATCCAGTCCCTCCCCTGTCACGGCAGAGAGCCGTGACAGGATCGAGAGGTGAGCGAGCGACGGTATGTGTTCGCTCACCTCCCGATCTACTGAGCCGACCTGCGACAGTCTCATTGTCACAGGTCGGCTAGAACTATGAGGTGAGTGAAAAGCACTCACCTCATAGTTCTCCTTTTAAAGGCCATCTCCAGGCAAACCAATAAAAGACTTCCCTCGCCCCAAAAGGTGAGTGTTCATGTCTAGGGGAGTAAAGCACTTTTACCCAACTGATCCCCCGCTGTCCCAGTGGTATGCGCTCTCCTCTTCTCCCCTCTGCTTTAACTGGTGGACTGTCCCTCGGCCTCCTCACATCCAATGCAGGTCTATGGAACCTGCATTAGATATGATGACATCAGCGGTCCTTAGACCTCCATAGCAAAGGGGAGAAGAGGCTGCAGGCACCGGTCTAGCAGCCCAGAGGCAGCCGGCGGGAGCGGGGGATCAGGTAAGTAAAACAGCTTTTTCCTGTCCCCTAGGCATAAATGAACCATTAACCCTTGCAGTGTGGGGGTAGTCCCACTGCAAGGCTAGTTTTCTGGTTTGCCCGGAGATGGGCTTTAAGCTCTGTGCAGAGATCTGGGAGAGGTTGTCAGCCAATGGCTGTTATGAGGATGACTCTTGTCAAAAATAAATTCAGCGTTGCTGCCATAGTTGTAAATAAAATCTGATTTTTCTGCACAGGTAATATCAACTGATGGGTCCGCCCTTCAAATGCGCACGCTGGAGAGAGCGGCTACCCGTAGTCACGGTGGGCAGATAACATGGAACTCCCACTTACAAACATCTGAGTCGATTCTTTCCTCTGGATGCTTCTTGGGTAACAAGCGTTGCTATCAAGATGCCTTGTGAGTACCTGTCATTTATATTTAATAAAGTTTTATTGATGGTATGCCACAACGCCGGGGCGCTTTTTATTTGCTTTTTAGTTACCAACTGGTATGAAAAGATTTGTTTTAATGATACATTATGCAATAGCATGGCTATTATATAGATCGTATCAATTTTTAATGAAATTGAACTTTTATTTAGAGTACACCTGTCAGGCTGCACAAAGCACCTCAACTGGCCCCAGAAATGAGAGCCGGGTGCTTGTAAATATCTTTCTAAATTAAAGACCACCCAACACGCCCAAAATCCTAGAATTCCCTTTTAAAACACTTAGCTGTGTCAATGGGTGGCCCAGAACCTCCCACCTCCCTCACCTTCCTAAAGCCATCCCTCATACTGACCGTCCAAATGAAAACCAGATGCTTGTATATATCTCTCTGCAGAGCTTCACAAGCACCCACGCATTCAAGAATGCCCCATTACAACATTGCTTAGCAGCGTCGATGGCTGGCCCACCACCTCCCACCTCCCGCACTTTCCTATTGGCAGGTAAAGCCACACTTCATACGGACTGTCCAAATGAAAACGATGCTTGTACAGATTTCTGTAGAGCTTCACAAGTCACCCAATAAAGGACCAAATCCTATAATGTCCCATCATTCGCTGGCCCATTACCTCCTTCATGTTCCTATTGGCAGGTATAGCCCGTTAACCACCCTTGATATGGACTGTCGACATGAAAACGATGCTTGTACAGATTTCTGTAGAGTTTCACAAGTCACCCAATAAGGCCCAAATCCCATAATGTCCCATCGCAACACTTCCTAGCAGGCGGGCCCATCACCTCCCTCACCTTCCTATTGGCAGGTGAAGCCAACCGTCATAATGAAGCCAATATTGCTGGGATCAGTTAAGATATTTGTATTCCATACTAAGTAGCCACCCTTCATAGTGATGGTCCTAATGAAAACATTACATTACAACAGTGTCAGTACCTGGTCCACCACCTTCCTCATCTTCCAATTGGCAGGTGAAGCCACCCTTGATATTGATGGTTCAAATTAAAATTGGGCGATTGTGTATATATATATATATCTCTGTAGAGCTTATCTCGCACCCAAGAAGCCCAAAATCCCAGCATGCCCCATTACGATACTTCTCAGCAGTGCCAATGGCTGGCCCACCACCTCATTCACCTTCCTATTGGCTAGCATATCCATGCTTCACAACAGCAGTCCCAATGGTCAATATTTCTGGGATCAGTTAAGATACACTATATTGCCAAAAGTATTGGAACGCCTACCTGTGCATGCACATGAACTTTAATGGCATCCCAGTCTTAGACTTCTCTAGAGTCCAGTGGCGGCGTGCTTTACACCACGGCATCCCACGCTTTGCATTGCACTTGGTGATGTGCGGCTTGGATGCAGCTGCTCGGCCATGGAAACCCATTCCATGAAGCTCTCTACGCACTGCCGATCTGAAGGCCACATGGAGTTTGGAGGTCTGTAGCTATTGACTCTGCAGACAGTTGGCGACTTCTGCGCACTGTGCGCTTCAGCATGCGCTGACCCCGCTCAGTCATGTGACGTGGCCGACCACTTCGTGGCTGAGTTGCTGTTGTTCCCAGTTGCTTCCACTTTGTTATAATCCCAGTAACAGGTGACCGCGGCGGAATATTTAGTAGCCGGGAAATGTCACGGATGGACTTATTGCACAGGTGACAACCTATCACGGTACCACGCTTGTAGTCACTGAGCTCCTGAGAGCGACCCGTTCTTTCCCAAATGTTTGTAGAAGCGTCTGCATGCCGATGTGCGTTATTTTATACACCTGTGGCCATGAAGGGGATTGGAACACATGAATTCAATGATGTGGTGGGGTGTCCCAATACTTTTGGCAATATAGTGTATGTGCATCTCATACTGAGTGAATTTTAAAGGGTAAGTCCACTGAAAATTCATATTGCAGGGATAGGCATTCTCTGCAGGGAGATGATCGAGAAGTGAGTGAGCGCCGGTATGTGTTCGCTCACCTCCCGATCTACTGAGCCGACCTGTGACAGTCTCATTGTCACAGGTCGGCTCAGATTATGAGGCTGAGTGACAATCACTCGCCTCATAGTTCTCCTTTAAGGAGGGAAGCACTTTGGAGGTTACTGTACATTCAACCGACAAAAAAACAAAAAGAAGGTCAGATCCGATTGAAGTTTAAGCGATGCTGATGTCATAGAGAGAGGAAAGGGAAAGGACGGAGACGCGGTGACAGCAGATCTTGCGGCTGGCTACTCTCCATTGATGGTGAACAATGCCTGGCTGCTCCTCTACTTGGGCCCTTTTCCCAACCGGAGCGTAAGCTGCCGATCGCTACACAGCCTCATGCGGCTCTTCCTGCCTCGCAGAGAGCGGCTCATAGCACAACGTGAATGCGGTATAATCCCCGGCCATTCATGCCAGAAGAAAAGCAGAGATTCCTTACAAGTGTCTGGAGTAACTTGGACACACAAAAAAAAAAGACCCCCCCAGTGAGTGGCCCGGGTCCAGAAACAGAACGCAGCACAGGTGTGTGCGGAGAGAGCCAGAGCTCGGAGCATTCGGCCCCGGTCTACTAAATAATGCGCTAAATTCACTTTCTACTCAGAGACGGTATTTTTAAAGCTGAACATCAGGATAAGCAATACATATACAAGAGTCATGTGTGCTCTGCATTGAATCTTGGCGAGCTTTGTGTGTTTCTTAGAGAGCTGTGCAGGAGCCCAGCATCAAGCGCTTCCTGTAATATAGACCGCTCATTGCTGTGCTCTCTCTATGTGCAGGGTGACTGGTCTTGTCTCCGCCCCCCTCCTGTAATAAAGACCGGTCACTGTTGCTCTCTCTCCTTGTGCAGGGTGACTGGTCTTGTCTCCGCCCCCTCCTGTAATAAAGACTGGTCACTGCTGCTCTCTCTTCTTGTGCAGGGTGACTGGTCTGGTCTCCGCCCCCTCCTGTAATAAAGACCGGTCACTGCAGCTCTCTCTCCTTGTGCAGGGTGACTGGTCTTGTCTCCGCCCCCTCCTGTAATAAAGACCGCTCATTGCTGTGCTCTCTCTATGTGCAGGGTGACTGGTCTTGTCTCCGCCCCCTCCTGTAATAAAGACCGGTCACTGTTGCTCTCTCTCCTTGTGCAGGGTGACTGGTCTTGTCTCCGCCCCCTCCTGTAATAAAGACCGGTCACTGCTGCTCTCTCTCCTTGTGCAGGGTGACTGGTCTTGTCTCCGCCCCCTCCTGTAATAAAGACCGGTCACTGCTGCTCTCTCTCCTTGTGCAGGGTGACTGGTCTTGTCTCCGCCCCCTCCTGTAATAAAGACCGGTCACTGCTGCTCTCTCTCCTTGTGCAGGGTGACTGGTCTTGTCTCCGCCCCCTCCTGTAATAAAGACCGGTCACTGCTGCTCTCTCTCCTTGTGCAGGGTGACTGGTCTTGTCTCCGCCCCCTCCTGTAATAAAGACCGCTCACTGCTGCTCTCTCTCCTTGTGCAGGGTGACTGGTCTTGTCTCCGCCCCCTCCTGTAATAAAGACAGGTCACTGCTGCTCTCTCTCCTTGTGCAGGGTGACTGGTCTTGTCTCCGCCCCCTCCTGTAATAAAGACCGCTCACTGCTGCTCTCTCTCCTTGTGCAGGGTGACTGGTCTTGTCTCCGCCCCCTCCTGTAATAAAGACCGCTCACTGCTGCTCTCTCTCCTTGTGCAGGGTGACTGGTCTTGTCTCCGCCCCCTCCTGTAATAAAGACCGCTCACTGCTGCTCTCTCTCCTTGTGCAGGGTGACTGGTCTTGTCTCCGCCCCCTCCTGTAATAAAGACCGCTCACTGCTGCTCTCTCTCCTTGTGCAGGGTGACTGGTCTTGTCTCCGCCCCCTCCTGTAATAAAGACCGCTCACTGCTGCTCTCTCTCCTTGTGCAGGGTGACTGGTCTTGTCTCCGCCCCCTCCTGTAATAAAGACCGCTCACTGCTGCTTTCTCTCCTTGAGCAGGGTGACTGGTCTGGTCTCTGCCCCCTCCTCTAGTTTCCTGTAGGGGGTGGAGCCTGCTGGGCTCCTCCCACAGCTCTGCGCTCTGCACAGGCTACATGCAGCATAGCGATGATGCAATATCTGGGTTTGCAAAGGCAAACTGGATTTATATCCTTTGTGGCTATCGAAGGATATATATTAAAAGTTGTTGTGCTTATCTTTAATTCACAGAAGGTTTTACTACATGGGTCAGGTTTCATGATGGCATATTTTATTTATTCTTGGTTTATTCGGCTCAGTAGATCGGGAGGTGAGAGAACACATAACGGCGTTCGCTCACCTCTCGATCCTGTCACGGCTCTCTGCAGTGACAGGGGAGGGGCTGGATTCCTCCCCCCTCCCCGCTCCGATCTGCCAGCTGACTGGCGGAACGGACGGGGGAGGGGGCGGGTACAGCTGGCTCTGCCTCTAGATAGGCAGAGCAAGCTGTCAGTCACGCAGCTGTGCGGATCCAGACATAATTGTCGGGATCCGCTTCAGATGCGGCGTCTCAGTATACCGCGAGCTGTAGCTCCCTATATACTGAGCTTAGGGTGACGGGAGGACGCTAGTTTGTGTCCTCCCGTTACCCTAAGGAGAACTATGGGGAAAAGCCTTAACCCCATAATTCTCCTTTAATAGACCAAAAGGGAGCAATTAATAGAAGCTCATAGTCGGGGGTTCACATGCACTTTAAATACAATGTTTTGACTGTAGTGACACTGACCCCACTTATATGAGATCGGCAAGGTGCGTCATTGGGTGACATTAGCGCAAGCTCCGCCATATGCAGGCACAGATGCAGCAGAAGGTCAGGAGTCGGCCATCTTGCAGCCCTCCGGCCAGATCCCGATGTCAAGGGACCGAGAGCAAATACATTTTTTTTTTCTTTTGGGAAAGCTGGACGACGGCCAAGAGCGGGGCCAGCTGTGGCGACTTAAATAATAGAATTTTTACGGGCCGGGCATTTGCACGCGCAGGGCTTTGAAAAGCTTCACCGTGTGTACAGAATACCATCTCGCCCTCGCCGCTTCTCATTAATAAAATAATCCGGCCTGGCAGCAAACAGAAGCTCACGGAGAGAAAACAGGAACAGTACCGCGCACTTCCACGCTACCCGGTCAGTAACTTAATCCTTCCTGGTGCGTCGCGCCAGCTTCACTCGCTGCGCCCGTGCCAAGTCTAACCCCCCAGATGTTCTGCTCCGCGCATTCTTACAGCTGCCATGTACGTTGTCTGCGCCCGGCTCACACATAGCCGGCGACGTCCTGACACAGCAAAGAGGGGCGACCCCATGGTGGAGGAAAAATCCCACAAGGAACGGCCAACAGGAGGTCAACTCAAGGCTGCGCACGGTACAACAAATGATTTATTGATAGAAACCATGTATGAAAAATCTGAGCAAGAGTCGTAAACCATCAGCATTTAAAGGAGAACTATGAGGGGGGTGGGGGACCGCTCCGGCTGCGGCGTCTCAGTATACCGCGACGTGTAGCTCCTTATATACTGAGCCTAAGGTGACGGGAGGACGCTAGTTTGTGTCCTCCCGTTACCCTAAGGAGAACTACGGGGAAAAGCCCTAACCCCCATAGTTCTCCTTTAAACAAGACATATCTGATACTATTCATCAAACTTTTTTTTTTTTAAATACATCACATACAGGATGAGACCGCTGCTCAATACTCCATGAATATTCACCGACACCAACAGTACATTCACCTGCAACACGCAGCCCCGACCCCTAGCCCAGGCCAAGGGGACTCTCTGCTTCCACAAATCCAACAAAGTCCTCTCCTGAAATCCTCTGTGCTGCTGTCAGTGCTGACCATAGAATACGAGGAATGAGACCGCTGACTATAGAATACGGGGAATGAGACCGCTGACTATAGAATACGAGGAATGAGACTGCTGACCATAGAATACGAGGAATGAGACCGCTGACCATAGAATATGGGGAATGAGACCGCTGACTATAGAATACGGGAAATGAGACCGCTGACTATAGAATACGGGAAATGAGACCGCTGACTATAGAATATGGGGAATGGGACCGCTGACCATAGAATATGGGGAATGAGACTGCTGACTATCGAATACGGGGAATGAGACCGCTCACTATAGAATATGGGGAATGAGACCGCTGACTATAGAATACGGGGAATGAGACCGCTGACCTCTGCCCAATGCCATCTATTAATGTCATACTAGGATATAATTTCCATAGTGAACGGATAGGCCGCATTCTCAGTGATGTCACTTGTCTCTAGTGATTGGATAGGCCGCATTCTCAGTGATGTCACCGCTCTCTAGTGAACGGATAGGCTGCATTCTCAGTGATGTCACCGCTCTCTAGTAAATGGATAGGCTGCATTCTCAGTGATGTCACCGGTCCCTAGTGAATGGATAGGCGGCATTCTCAGTGATGTCACCGGTCTCTAGTGAACGGATAGGCTGCATTCCCAGTGATGTCACCGGTCTCTAGTAAAGGGATAGGCTGCATTCTCAGTGATGTCACCGGTCTCTAGTAAAGGGATAGGCTGCATTCTCAGTGATGTCACCGGTCTCTAGTGAATGGATAGGCTCCATTCTCAGTGATGTCACCGGTCTCTAGTGAAGGGATAGGCGGCATTCTCAGTGATGTCACCGGTCTCTAGTGAATGGATAGGCTCCATTCTCAGTGATGTCACCAGTCTCTAGTGAATGGATAGGCTCCATTCTCAGTGATGTCACCGGTCTCTAGTAAAGGGATAGGCTGCATTCTCAGTGATGTCACCGGTCTCTAGTGAATGGATAGGCTACATTCTCAGTGATGTCACCGGTCTCT
>NW_017307248.1:345044-350478 GCF_000935625.1 Nanorana parkeri
GGCGGGTACAGCTGGCTCTGCCTCTAGATAGGCAGAGGCAGCTGTCACTCACGCAGCTGGGCGGATCTCGACATCGATGTCGGGATCCGCTCCGGCTGCGGCGTCTCAGTATACCGCGACGTGTAGCTCCTTATATACTGAGCCTAAGGTGACGGGAGGACGCTAGTTTGTGTCCTCCCGTTACCCTAAGGAGAACTACGGGGAAAAGCCCTAACCCCCATAGTTCTCCTTTAAACAAGACATATCTGATACTATTCATCAAACTTTTTTTTTTTTAAATACATCACATACAGGATGAGACCGCTGCTCAATACTCCATGAATATTCACCGACACCAACAGTACATTCACCTGCAACACGCAGCCCCGACCCCTAGCCCAGGCCAAGGGGACTCTCTGCTTCCACAAATCCAACAAAGTCCTCTCCTGAAATCCTCTGTGCTGCTGTCAGTGCTGACCATAGAATACGAGGAATGAGACCGCTGACCATAGAATACGAGGAATGAGACCGCTGACTATAGAATACGGGAAATGAGACCGCTGACTATAGAATATGGGGAATGGGACCGCTGACCATAGAATATGGGGAATGAGACTGCTGACTATAGAATACGGGGAATGAGACCGCTCACTATAGAATATGGGGAATGAGACCGCTGACTATAGAATACGGGGAATGAGACCGCTGACCTCTGCCCAATGCCATCTATTAATGTCATACTAGGATATAATTTCCATAGTGAACGGATAGGCCGCATTCTCAGTGATGTCACTTGTCTCTAGTGATTGGATAGGCCGCATTCTCAGTGATGTCACCGCTCTCTAGTGAACGGATAGGCTGCATTCTCAGTGATGTCACCGCTCTCTAGTAAATGGATAGGCTGCATTCTCAGTGATGTCACCGGTCTCTAGTAAAGGGATAGGCTGCATTCTCAGTGATGTCACCGGTCTCTAGTGAATGGATAGGCTCCATTCTCAGTGATGTCACCAGTCTCTAGTGAATGGATAGGCTCCATTCTCAGTGATGTCACCGGTCTCTAGTAAAGGGATAGGCTGCATTCTCAGTGATGTCACCGGTCTCTAGTGAATGGATAGGCTGCATTCTCAGTGATGTCACCGGTCTCTAGTGAATGGATAGGCTACATTGTCATGATTATGGTCTCCACCCAAAAATGGCCGCCCGCCATTTAAACACCCCAAGCAACCCTCAGCTTCCATTGCTTGGCTCACTCACCCTGCTTCTTCTTCTTCAGCTGCTGGATCTGGTCCATCCTCTTGATTAGGATTTTGCATTTGTCCGTTTTGCCGCTAAAGCTGTCTATATCTCCGATATTTGCCGAGAGAAGCTCAGCCAGCTCCTCCAGGTATTTGTTTTCTTGCTCTCGCCGGCGCTTTTCATTGCTGCAGTGACCAAAAAACAGAGACAAGACATTACATTTTTAGACTAGCGATGGCTGCAGATCACCTTGTTATTTTTTTAAAAGATAAATCTTCAAAACAATACACAAAGACAGCACTCGATTACCTATAGAGGGGGGATACAGTTAAGGAAGGATCCCCAAAACAAGCAACATGGGGGTTATATTTGACAGTCATACCATACAGTTCAATACAAAAGATACCACTGAGTGTATTGTGAGTCTTCTTCTCCCAGAATGGATGACTTTGTATGGGACGGAGAGTGAGAAAGATGCATATGTCAATTGGAGGCCAAGAGTGCAGGGTGGGAGGCCTATGGAGGGGGAAGGCGATTGGTGGAAACTGGACATGTGGCCCAATCTGACCACACCTTATCAAATTGTATCTGGGAACTCTCTACTCCAGGCTTTATCTACCTACACGGAGGAATTGAAATAACTTTCCGGTCTCAAGAAACGCATGATAATAATTACTATATCTACAGCTCATGGTACACTAGTGTGATGGCCACTGGGAAGAATGCTCCTAACATTTTGTCTTACATTGATGGTCAATAAAGTGACTCCTTAACCTGGTGGTTAGTGGAGAAGGGCTCTCTTAGATTGGTGGTCATTGGGAGAAGGCCCACCTTACCATAGGGGTCAGTGGGAATAATGTTCCTTACATTGATGGTCAGCGAAGTGCCCCCTTACACTTGAGGTCAATGGAGAAGACCCAAATTAGATTGGTGGTCATTCGGAGAAGATCCACCTTACTATAGGGGTCAGTGGGAAAAATGCTCCTTACATTGATGGTCAGTGAAGTGCCCCCTTAGACGAGGTCAGCGGAGAAGATCCAACTTAGATTGGTGGTCATTGGGAGAAGGTCCACCTTACCATAGGGGTCAGTGGGAAGAGTGCTCCTTACATTAATGTCCAGTGAAATGCCCCCTTAGACTTGAGGTCAGCAGAGAAGACCCAACTTAGATTGGTGGTCATTGGGAGAAGGTCCACCTTACCATAGGGGTCAGTGGGAAGAATGCTCCTTACATTGATGGCCAGTGAAGTGCCCCCTTACACTTGAGGTCAGCGGAGAAGACCCACCTTAGATTGGTGGTCATTGGGAGAAGATCCAATTTACAATAGGGTTCAGTTGGAAGAATGCTCCTTACATTGATGGTCAATGAAGTGACCTCCTCTAATGGCGAGGACTGCCCTCACTCTTACAGAAAGTTAAAAACACCAATGTTGTCAGTGGTTGCTCATCTGAGAAGTTGGTCATTGCTGAAGGAACCCCTAACAACCTCTGGAGGAACCATTGGGTTTTACAGAACCCAATGCCTGGAGAAAGTCTGCTCTACTCATAACTAAACTGGCTCCTTATTCTGCGCCTACCTCCCTTGCACAGGGTCTGCCAGAAACTGATACCAGCGACTTACTCTGCTTGTGTTAGAAAATACATTTAATGATGTGTTAATGAATACGAGGTTCAGCTTTAGCAGATTAGTGAAGCAGAATCCCACGGCAGGCAAAAGGGGGCACTTATTGGGGGGAACGGTCATCTCTAGGAAGCTTGGTCTAGGGAGCCATCCGGACATAATTCTGGAGTGCAGAGGGGTGGAAAGAGCAGCGGTGACTTCATACTCTATAAATCACGGTCTGCACACAACAGGCAGCGGCCATGACCTCCTCCCTGTTGACCCTTGTAGGCTGCAGATGTTAATCATAGTAGCTTGTTTGCTAGGAATCTCCCACCACTGATATACCAGCGCCGGCTTCTGGCCACTTTAAAGGGGAAACTTCTCTTTTTGAATATTTTTAGGTGTGAATATATTTACAAAAAAAGCTGAAGTTTAATCTGCTCATATATTGCCTTCCTTGGATGATGCCGGACGTCCTCCAGCCAGCAAATGAGGAGGGTTTTATCTGACTTGCTGCTGGAAGTTTTAGCGGTATTCTGCTTTAACCACTTCCTGTCCGGGGGCATTTTCTTACTATTTGCACACACATGGTGATAAAATATAAAATGTTTGGCTAGAAAACAGCTCCAGACCACCCAAACAATGATCTATGTTCTGAAAGCAAAGGCTCTGGAGAATAAAAAAAATGCTAGTTGCAATTTTTTACGTCGCACGTTTTTTTGCGCAAATGTTTATCAAACCCGTATTTTTAGGAAAAAGTAAACGAAGTAAAAATTTAGTGCACAGAAACATAATATAATACCCAATTTTTTGGTAAAATATAAAAGATGGGGTCACGTCGGGTAAATAGACACCAAACATGTTAAAATTGCGTTCGCCGGTGAAACCGCAAAAAAAAAGTCAATACCCAAAATTTCCCATAGGGAACATTTTAAATGCTTTTACCGCTCATCAGTTTAGTGCTATTAGTGACTGATGGCTCTAGAATGATTGCTCTCACTCTGACGTTCGCGGTGACATGTAACACGTGTAGCGCAATTGTCCTTTTTCGCACGTAGGCGCACCGACGTGTGTTTGCGTGTGTATGTGCGTGCACGTATGACAGGTCCTCTTTATGGAGACATCAGAGGTCTTTCAGACCCCTAATGTCACCTAGGGACCCCAAAGAATCTGAGGAATCAGAGATCTGCTTCACAAGATTCATCTCCTGGCTCTAAGAGCCGGAGACTGTAATGAGTGACACCGGAAATTATGTAATACACATCACTTCCGGGTCCAGTGATCGGAGGAGAGATCAGCGGCTGGAAGCAGCCGCGTTCTTGATTTAACCACTTTAATGGGCCGCGGTCTGTAGACGTATTGCGGCCCCGGAAGTGGTTAAATGTATCTAAAACTAAACTTATTTTGAATCTTGAGCTCTGCTGTACAGGCAAGGGAACGGTACCAAGATAAGGTGAAATTACAGAGAGGGGCGGATTTCCCACAAGGCCACCAAGGCCTGGCCTTCGGGCAGCAGGAAGTAGAGGGGCAGCACAGCCACTGGAGTGGGTAGTTTTTTTTTTTTTCTACATTTAGCCCTCCTTCGGGCAAGCGGGGCTAAATGTAAAAAATTTAAATTGATATAAAAGTTAAAAAAATTAATAAATACAAATTAAAAAAAAATAAGTAAAAAAACAATAAGAAGAAAAAATTCATAAAAATGTAAAAAAAAATTCAAAAATAAAAGTGATACAATCCTGATTACAGGATGTATTAATGGATACAGAGCTGCAGTAATTGGTGTCTTTTCTATCTGCACCAAACCCTAAAAATAAATGTAACCTCGCCGCACAGACGCCCTTAACGGCCTGCAATGAGCGCGAGAGAAGTTAGTAGCGAAGTTCGAGGGAAAAGATAAAAATGCTGATTGCCTAATGGCTTATGAAGCAGGCGGAGCTGCCTCTCGTCTCATCAGGCAGATGACAGAGAATTGGTGCGTGTAATTGTATCGCAGGCAGGTAAACGGCTGAACATTAATGCCAATAGACTTCCAGGCGGCTGCCTTTCCCAGCTCCCGCTAATTGCCGGGACAGGTCGGCTGCGGCATGAAAGGCAAGAGACGGAACGCAGGCTCCTCGGATTACGCCCCTGGAAAGTGGCGAAATGGAGACCGGCCTCTGCTTTGTTGGTACGACGCTGGTGACCTACTTCTCAGCGACGCGCCAAAACGGGGGGCCTGCTTTATGGAACGACACCCCGCTACGGGGAGTTTAATGGCGTTGCGCGTGTTAATGCGAGCGTCGGCGGTTCCCGCTCCATGGTGAGATAGAGGAGAGAGAGGGGGAGAGAAGAGGGGGGACAGAGAGAAAGAGGAGTGTGAGGAGTTTAATGGCTTTGCGCGTGTTAATGCGAGCGCCGGCAGTTCCATAGGGATGGAGAGGGAGAGAGAGAAGAGGGGGGACAGTCAGAAAGAGGGGAGTGACGAGTTTAATGGCTTTGCACCTGTTAATGCGGGCACTGGCACTTCCAACTCCATGGTGGTCGAGAGAGAGGAGAAAGAGAGAGGGGATGGAAATAGAGAGTAGGGGGAGAGTGAAAGAAAGAGGGAGAGGGAAAAGAGAGGGGGAGAGTAAGAGAG
>NW_017307248.1:350797-373788 GCF_000935625.1 Nanorana parkeri
GAAGGGAGAGTGAAAGAGTGGGGGAGAGGGAGAGAGAGAGAGAGAGTTGAGGGTGGAAATAGAGGGGGGCGAGAGGAGTGTGAGGGAGAGAGAGAACGGGCAGAGAGCGAAAGAGAGGGGGGCTAGCAAGAGAGAGAGAGTAGGGGAGAGAGAGGGGGAGAGCAAGAGAGAGGGAAGGGAGAGTGAGAGAGAGAGGCGGAGAAGAGGGAAAGAGAGAGGGTGAACAAGAGAGAGAGAGCAAGGGTGGAAAGAGAGAGGGGAGACAGCAAGAGAGAGGGAAGGGTAAACACATCCTAGTAAAATTTCCACAACAAGGGGAGCGGCGAGAAAGCAGGGGAGAGCGAGTAGGGGCAAAGAGAGGGGGAAAGCAAGCGAGAGGGGGAGAGCAAGAGGAGAGAGCGCGACAGAGGGAAGAGGGCGGAGAGAGAGGGGGAGAAATGAGAGAGGTGGGAAAGAAGGGAGAGAGGGGAAGAAAGGGAAGAGTGGTGGAAAGAGAGAGGGGGAGAGAGAAAGTGGAGATAAGCAAAAGAGAGGGGGGAGAACAAGAGAGAGGGGGGGAGAGTGAAAAGGGGGGAGTGAGAGAGGGGAGGGAAAGAAGAAAGAGAGGAGAGGTCACACAGTGAAGGACACCTACAGAACACCGCCAGGTTCAGGGCTCATTTTCTAAAATGTGGTCGGTTGTAAAACGCTCTGGGCGGAGGGGTCCTAATTGTTCTCCATCGGGCAGATTTTAAAGGGCTACTAAACATAAATTAGTTTTTTCTATGGGTCGGATTGTGTAGAACAGCTGTCTGATGATCTCCCTCCTGGCGGTTCTTCAAGCGTCCGGTTATTTATTTTGATTGTAGAAGATCGGTGTGTAGAGAAACTTCTACAGAACATCTGCAAAGCTTTTAGCCGGCTTCACGCGGCTTTGTTGAAGCCCTTCAAGCAACATTCGGCTCCGGTTTGGGGAGGTTAAACGCAGATCACAAGGGGATTGCTGACTTGTCGATTTAAAGCACAAAAACTTTCATTTAGATATATTCCCCAACAGCCACAAGGGATAAAAATGCACCAGATGCCTTTGCAAACTCAGATACTGCCATGTATAAGTAGCAGTGACATCATCACTGTGCTACCTATAGCCCATGCAGAGAGCAGCAGAGCTGAGTCCTTGCAACTAGAGGAAGGTAAGTGGCAGAAGCCACCTGTGGCCTAGCAACCAGGGGACAATAGCCAACACAAGCCACCTGCATCCTAGCAACCAGGGGACATAAGGTGGCAGAAGCCACCTGAGTCTTAGCAACCAAGTGACATTAGCCAACAGAAGCCTCCTGAGTCCTAGCAACCAGGGGACATTAGCCAACAGAAGCCACCTGTGTCCTAGCAACCAGGGGACATTAGCCAACAGAAGCCACCTGTGTCCTAGCAACCAGGGGACATTAGGAAACAGAAGCCACCTGAGTCTTAGCAACCAGGGGACATTAGGAAACAGAAGCCACCTGAGTCTTAGCAACCAGGGGACATTAGGCAATAGAAGCCACCTGTGTTCTAGCAACCATGGCAGCCTAGGAGGTAAAAGTTGCCTGCATCCTATCAACCAGAGGATGCTTGGTGTCTGTATTCTAACAAACAGGGGATGCTAGGCAATAACAGTCACCTATGCCCTAGCAACCAGGGGATGCAAGGTGGCAGAAGCCTGTGTCCTGGCAAATAACTGTTAAAGTAGACAAACTCTGAAACCTGCACTGAGCTGTACTTTGTAACAATGCTCAATGGCCATGGCAGATGAGTGCAAGCTCTTGTGCCATTATTCACCTGCCCTATACTATCAGGTCACGGAAGACTACCCATATGGCTGACTGCAGTAAAAGTTATAGATCATGCCGTTTGTTTACATTTAATGTTAAGTGATTAACCATTTGCGGCTTGATATCCCTTTAATTCGAGACTTTGCGGCAATGAAAAATAAAGGAAAGTCTCTCCAGCAAACCAATTTATTTTCTACCCAGGAGTCAGACAGACACAGAAATGATTATGGGAAAAAAAGGCAATAATGAGTTAGCTGGGGGCATGGCGGGAATTCACTTAGAGAGTCGGCCAGTTGTCACGGCAACGCTGAAGCTGTACCAGAAAACAGATCAATTTCTCCTTATAGACCATCCACGCCGGCGAGCCTAGCCGCATGCTGCCACAGAAGCATACCTCAGGCTGTGCTGTAATTAGCACATTGATAATGAAATTGATGAGGATTGTTATATTACATCTGACAGCCAACAGAAGCTCAGCGATTGGTGGAGGCTATAAAAAGGGATAGAGTTCAAACGGAACGTTAATGTGTACCCGCCACTCAGGCACGACGAAGGAACCTATTTCGTGTTCTTTTTCGACAGAGTTCAGAGTTGCAGAATGGAAACATAGCGCTAAGTGGCCTCATTCCCTACCATCAGAGGGGCCCAGGCTCCATCTAGCCTTGCATGAGCATCTGTGGTCATAGGGGATGGGATATATCCCTCCATCTCTGGTCATAGGGGATGGGATCTATTCTTCCATCTCTGGCCATAGGGGATGGGATCTATCCTTCCATCTGTGGCCATAGGGGATGGGATCTATCCTTCCATCTGTGGCCATAGGGGATGGATACCTCATGAAGTCAAACAGGTTTCATGGCCTTGAATACAAGACGCAAATGGCTGGAAAATGTGGATAAAACTGACTGTTTTGGCAATTGGCCACACAAGGAATCATTCTTTAAGGACGGTCAAATTCAATAGGACTCATTCTGTAATGTTGGAGATGTTTCAATACTCATCAAAGTATCTTCCTCAGCTCAGATGAGGGTCAGGAACGTTTCCCAGGATTTATAGTTACATGTTAACTTACTCACCTTAAAGCAGCCTTTCTCAACCCTTTAACATGGAGGAGCCCTTCAAATAACGTTCAGGTCTCTGGAAACCACTAACTATAATTACTAAATTTACAACTCACAGTAGCTCTTTGGTCAGTGAGAAGAATGCTCCTTATAATGGTGCTCAGTAGGAAGAATGCTCCTTATAATGGTGCTCAGTGAAAAGAATGCTCAGTGGGAGGAATGCTCCTTACATTGGGGGTCAGTGGGAAGAATGCTCCTCACATTGTTGGTCAGTGGGAAGAATGCTCCTTACATTGGGGGGTCAGTGGGAAGAATGCTCCTTACATTGGTGGTCAGTGGGAAGAATGTTCCTTACATTGGTGGTCAGTGGGAAGAATGCTCCTTACATTGGGGGTCAGTGGGAAGAATGCTCCTTACATTGGGGGGTCAGTGGGAAGAATGTCCCTTACATTGGTGGTCAGTGGGAAGAATGCTCCTTACATTGGGGGTCAGTGGGAAGAATGCTCCTTACATTGGTTGTCAGTTGGGAAGAATGCTCCTTACATTGGGGGTCAGTGGGAAGAATGCTCCTTACATTGGGGGGTCAGTGGGAAGAATGTCCCTTACATTGGTGGTCAGTGGGAAGAATGCTCCTTACATTGGGGGTCAGTGGGAAGAATGCTCCTTACATTGGTTGTCAGTTGGGAAGAATGTCCCTTACATTGGAGGTCAGTTGGGAAGAATGTGGAAAGAATGAGGAGGCAGGAAAAGTGCATTGTTCAGGAAGAAGGGAGCAGACAAGGAATGGGAGTGTCCTGCGGAGGGGAGGACACAGAAAAGGGGAGTTTCTTGGAGAGGGGAGGACACAGAAAATAGGAGTGTCCTGGAGATTTAAGGACACAGTAGAGGGGAGTGTTCTAAAAGGGGAGGACACAGGAGAGGGGAGTGTTCCAGGACTCAGGAAAAAGTAGTGTCCTGGAGAGGGGAGGACACAGGAAAGGGAAGTATAAGGGGGAGGGGAGGACACAGGAAAGGGAAGTGTTCTGGAAAGGGGAGGGCACTAAAATTGGGAGTGTTCTGGAGAGGGAAGGACACCGGAAATGGGAATGTTCTGGAGAGCGGAGTAGCATATGCAGTAAATAATATTTTATAGAGGAGAGATAAAATGGAGGATGCACAGGAGCGTTCAGTGGAGGGGTGTGTCCAGTAGAGGGCTTGTTCTAGCTCCACTAGAATGGAAGTGATCTGGAAAGGGGAGTATTTTCAGGATGGGGGGTGGCCAGTAGAGGGAGTGAGCAACTCTAACCAGTGCTGCCACAAGGCAAAAAAGGCCTCCCCTTCCCCCATGATTTCCGAATGCCTTCAGCAGCAGGTTTTATGCCCCGCCCCTTTTTGCACCCCCTCCTGCTGAAGCACCCAAGGTGGCCGCCTCTCCTTCCTACCCCTCGAGCCCGGCCCCTATTCTACCATTTTCTATAAACAAGTCAAGAGCCCCCTTTCAATGGAGAAAAGCACTGAAGATTTCAGCATGCTGTGTACTACTAACGTCTGTTTGCCAGGCCGAGAGGAAATGGACGGCAGATCGCCCATTGTCCTCAGGCAGCATATATTACACCCAATTGCCTCACAAGATGGCCTGCAGGATGATGGATTATTTTAAGTGAAAGGACTTCTGGGCTACATTGACGGCCTGCAATTGATCCGAGCCCTCCGCTCCACTTTGCTCAGCCTACAAGTGCTGTTTAAATATTATAAATCGGCCGGAGTCATTTTCATGTTCAGAGCAGAACAAATGGCCGCTGCGCAGACCCAAATCACCGCTAATAGCCAAAAGGGATGTTAAGAGCGGGTTCTCATTGTTATCTTAAAGTGCGCCCCCGACTTGTTAAAAATCGATGCCATGACTATAATCCCATCACCAGACATTATGACATTCAGTATTATAATGTAATGTGATATCACCTTTCACTTCCCGTCGGCAGCGAGTCACAATCTTATGCCGGAGTGTAAATTACATTTCTCTTTAAAGGAGAACTATGGGGTTAAGGCTTTTCCCCATAGTTCTCCTTAGGGTAACGGGAGGACACAAACTAGCGTCCCCCCGTCACCCGAGGCTCAGTATATAGGGAGCTACAGCTCGCGGTATACCGAGACGCCGCAGCTGAAGCGGATCCCGACAATTGTCCCGGGATCCGCCCAGCTGCGTAACTGACGGCTGGCTCTGCCTATCTAGAGCCAGCTGTTACCCGCCCCCTCCCCCATCTGTTCCGCCAGTCAACGCTGGTGGATCGGAGCGGGGAGGGGGGAATCCAGCCCCTCCCCTGTCACGGCACAGAGCTGTGACAGGATCGAGAAGTGAGCGAACACCGGTATGTGTTCGCTCACCTCCCGATCTACTGAGCCTACCTGTGACAGTCTCATTGTCACAGGTCGGCTAGAACTATGAGGTGAGTGAAAAGCACCCCCCCCTCATAGTTCTCCTTTAACCTCACGGAACCTTAAATACAGCTCAGAATTTCCCAGAATTCCACCTCCTATAAAAATCGCTTGCTTCCTCTCTGTGGTGCCCTATAGGCCCGAGGTTAAAGGGTAGTACACCCAAGAAGGAATATGTAATACATTGCAACTTGACCATGGATCTCATTTGTTTTCTTTTTTTATTTGCTTTATTGCCACCTGGGGATCCTGCCGGGAACACACTTCCTGCCCTAGGGTGACACCGCTCGCTGTAGCAGGAGCAGCGTTGTCACCCTTGGACAACAGCATTTTAAAAGGAGAATTATGAGGCGAGTGATTTTCACTCAGCCTCATAGTTCGAGCCGACGTGTGACAATGAAACTGTCACAGGTCGGCTCAGTAGATCGGGAGGTGAGCAAACACATGCCGTCGCTCACTTCTCAATCTATCCGTGCAGAGAGCCGTGACTGTCACTCACGGCTCCCCGCAGCGATTCCCCCCTCCCCGCTCCGATCCTCCAGCGCTGACTGGCGGAACGGAGGGGGGAGGGGGCGGGTACAGCTGGCTCTGCCTCTAGATAGGCAGAGCCAGCTGTCACTCACGCAGCTGGGTGGATCCAGACAGTAATGTCGGGATCCGTTCCGGCGTCTCAGTATACCGCGAGCTGTAGCTCCCTATATACTGAGCTTAGGGTGACGGGAGGATGCTAGTTTGTGTCCCCTCCGGGACGCTGAGGAGAACTATGGCGAAAAGCCCTGACCCCCATAGTTCTCCTTTAAACCTGTGGAGAGGGTAGTGCTAGATGGACTAGCATCTCCAATTCATATGAATATCAGAAAGAGCCAATTACCTGTAGGCTGCAGCGGGGTATCATTTTTTTAGGGCATAGAAGAGTAGAGGCTGTAATAGCCCCAAAGGAAGGGGGGGGGAGGGCAACTCCAGATCAATGGCCACGGTTTGAGTAAGGGAAACCCAACAAGCTTACATAGGTGTGATGGTTAGGTGTCCATAAAGGGTTGGTCAAAGAGTGTAAAAAAGGTGTCTGCCCCTTCTGCCTACCCCTTGGCCCAGCCTTGAATGGGTCTAGTGGAGGATATAACCCCCATCATCCTCTAAATTCTACCTACTGGGCTCTTAGGGGGATTTTGCTCCGAGTAGATAGCTCAGATCGAAGCTGCGGCATACATCCGGCATATGGTCGCTCTGCGTTGTTTTTCATGCCCCGAAGAGAAGAGCAGCTGCCCAACACCCGGAGCCTTTCACACACTCAGAGCTAATCAAGCGTGACGCGGGCGGTTAATGTATAGGTCACGCTGAATGCAGACTTTCTCCACACTTTAACCATTAACGCTGCACTCGGCCTCGGCCACAATGTCTCCCTTTATCCCGGCGCTTCCCCATCCCGGGTGAAATTGGCCTTGTGACACGGGACGGGGCGGAAAAAACATCAGGTCCGCTGTCATTCGGTTGGGATGACTTACTTTTGCATGGTGTCACATGGCGAGGCTTTCCTCTTGCGGTCCTGGCTAGCAGGGTCGGCCAAACTGTCCCCGAGGCCACTCATCTTGACCTATTTCACACCTGGAGAGAAAACAGAAAAGGGTTTACAATTGGGAATTCTGATACGTTTAATTCCATCCTATTGGTTAACAGATTTTAAAAATGATCTCCGAGGGACGCCGTACGGATCACTTCCACTTTTACCCTCACCCGCATCTGTAGCTACACCCACAAATCGTTGCCCCCATTTTTAACAACCGCCCTGGGCTGCAGGTCCTGGACTTTTTGTGCCCCGCTCCTGCTGAAGCCCCCTTCTGCTTCGTCATTGCTATGCCTGATGAAGGGACACTGCGTGCAGGGCCGGATTTCCCATAAGGCCAACCAAGGCCCGGCCTCGGGGTAGCAGGGAGTAGAGGGGCAGCAGGGACGTGGAATTCCTATCTCCCGATGCCGGGGACATACAGTTCCGGGCACCGGGTGGGTAGTTGCTTCCTACATTTAGCCTGGCTTTGGGTAAGCAGAGCTAAATGTACAGAGGGGGAAGCGGCCGCTTGTTTTGTACATGTGATCTCGGCAATGTCGCCGAGATCACTTGTATGCAGCCTGCAGGTCTGCCATTCTCCATTGGGGGAACGGGGGTACGGCGGGTAGGGGTTCTGTCAGCGTATACACAAGTTACATCAGATTTCTGTCAGCGTATTACACAAGTTACACGAGATTTGTGGCAGGATCAAGAAACAGATATATCAAAACACTTGCAATGGGATATTTAACAGACAAAAGGCAGCGAATGAGAGACGTTCATTGTTTGCTTTTACATATAGAGATTAAGGATTGGGACTGGCTGATATATCTATGCTGGAGTGGTCGCCTATACAGAGGTGGGACCCCCTTAACTTCCCCCCCAATTCCCCCCCCACCTCTGGGGGGTCTAATTTCTCTTGCTTTGCCCCGCCTCTCTTTCTTTCTTCCGTCCTCTCTTCTTGTTACCTCTCCTCTCTTCTATTATTTTCTTCCCCTTGTTCTAGTCACTTTATCTTTGTTGAAAACCACTCAAGTACTCGGCGAGCAGGCAGGCAGGTATACCAGGAAAGAGCAAGTACAGCTTAGCTCATTTTTATAACCTCTTTATTGAAATCTATTGACTTGCTTTGTCTCTGATACACATTCAGACTTGATAATGCATCAAAGACAATATCAGTCATGGTTGCTTTCCTTTTGTTCTATTGTTAACCTACTTATATTTTGCCTTCGCTGGTCTCCCCCCCCCCTTCAACATGTCGATTAAATTTTAACATAAAACCTTTCAATTCACATTACATTCCTTATTCTAGACCTAGCGATGTCATCACTGGGCCTCTTTGCTTATTCATGCAATGCAGGCAGATCATGGCTGGTGGGAGGGGCCGGCAGAGTGCTGTACATAGCTTCCTGAAAACATCACAGTACAATGCCGCGGTACTCATCTCAAGAGCCCACAGCCCTGATGCAAGCAGTGGGCTGGCTTTTGGGAGGAGTTATGCAAATATCAATATGCCTTGATGGGTGGGTGTCAGTCTGAAGGAGTGAGTTTTCCTAGGAAGGCATGGTAACATCCACATGTGATGCTCAGCCTCCATGATTGGCCATTCAGCTACCATTTTCAGGAGCAGATCAGCATTGGTGCACACCATTTTTTAGCACAGGTTTCCATCAGATCACACTTTTATTTTACACTCTTTCACCAGCAGTTTGTAGACACCTGACCATTCCATATATGTGAGCTTGTTAGCCATTGATCTGCAGTGTCCCTTCCCCTCCCCATGGCCATTGACCTGGAGTTGGCCCTCATCCCCCATGGCTATTGATCTGGAGTTTTCTCTCACCACTTCTCCATGGCCATTGATCTAGTTTCCTCTGCCCACGTCTCCATGGCCATTGATCTAGAGTTTCCTCTCCCCTCTTCTCCGTGGCCATTGATCTAGCGTTTCCTCTCCCCACTTCTCCATGGCCATTGATAAGGAGTTTCCTCTCCCCTCTTCTCCATGGCCATTGATCTGGAGTTTCCTCTCCCCTCTTCTCCATGGCCATTGATCTGGAGTTTCCTCTCCCCTCTTCTCCATGGCCATTGGTCTGGAGTTTCCTCTCCCCTCTTCTCCGTGGCCATTGATCTAGAGTTTCCTCTCTCCTCTTCTCCATGGCCATTAATCTGGGGTTTCCTCTCTCCTCTTCTCCATGGCCATTGATCTGAAGTTTCCTCTCCCCTCTTCTCCATGGCCATTGATCTGAAGTTTCCTCTCCCCTCTTCTCCATGGCCATTGATCTGGAGTTTCCTCTCCCCACTTCTCCATGGCCATTGATCTGGAGTTTCCTCTCTCCTCTTCTCCATGGCCATTGATCTGGAGTTGCCTTATTCCCACCATTCCTTTGTGGATATTACAGTCTACACTGTAGGAAGGCTTTACTCAAGGTTCTGGGTGGGAATTTGTGCCCATTCATTGTGCCCAAGCTATATGAGGACTCCAGTCTGGGCCAAATGATATGCAGAAAAGGTGGCCACCTTGGGCACTTCAGCGGGAGCAAGGCCCAAAATGTGCCGGACCTGCAACCTAGGCTGCTGAGTTAGTTCACAGCTTATGGAGGGTGGCGCACTTTGGCCTTTTCGCCTTGGGCGCTAAAGGACCATGTCCTAGCACTGACTCTGGTTCAACTTCTAGAGTAAGACCTTCTCATAATGGCAGCAGCAAGTGGACATTGCCGGAACTGCACTGCCAGAGCCTGAGAGAGATACAGGATTCACTGAACCTACTGCAAACCAACTGAAATGTGTTTTTTTCACGTGGACTGACCCTTTAAACCGTCAGTTGTTTCATGTAAGAAGATCCCTCTCTAAAGCACACATGGTAGCCAGGCCGCCCGTAGCTGGTATCTCGCTGGAAGCAGCTAGAACCCAATCTGTGTTTTTTATATGTTACATAAGAGTGACTGCTCTGAATCTAACCTGACAGGTTGTACCCTAGATCTATATTCACTTCAAACGAAAACCGAGCACTGCCGAAGAGCTGGCACGCTATATTCCAAATGATCAGCATCTGCTGCGTTGTGCGCACCTTACTGGCCTCTTCCAGACACAGTAAACCATTTAACCCTGTTCACAGCAAAATATAAGAAAACGCTCATGAGACCGCTAAGGTTTGCTGTTACCTAAATCAGATCTTGGGTTTTGGTGTCTGCCGGCGCTAGGCAGGGTAGAGGCCTAGAGTCCTGGTGGGCAGCTGGTGAGGTCACCAGACTGGAGTGAGGTAATTTAGTTCTGGGCTGCGCTATCCACAGCCTTGGTTATCAACTGGTGGGTTGTGACCTCGTGTTCAGTGGGTCACCGCATGCCTTCCACTCTTTTTAGGTCAGAGGCTCCCAAGCCTCCCCCTAGTGCAGCAATGCCAGTTCTCGTGCCGAGCAGTCATTCAAAATATGCTGCCCGATACCAAGTGTCAGCTTGTGGTGTGGTGGGAAGGGGTTATGGCCGCGAGGGAGCTCTATCCATAAGTGCATTGCTCACAGCTCCCTTGCGTGTCCTGTAGAGGAGCCTGGACCGGAGTGATGTAAAATTCTGGCTCCCGGCACCTCTACAGGGCACGCAAGGGAGCTACAGAACTGGATGCACATATGGATGGAGCTCCATCACACCACATTAGCCCACACTGGACCCCAGGCTGAGGATCCACTCCAGTTCTGGTAAGGTCGGGAGACTGGGTGGATTTAGTTCGTGTGAGTGCATATGTGTGAGTGTGTGAGAATGTCTGTGAGTGTGTGAGATTGTGTCTGTGGCTGTGTGTGTCTGTCAGTGTTTTTGAGGGCCCATTCACACTAGTACAGTGCGTTAATCGCACAGTACAGTGCGTTAATTGCACAGTCCTGTGCGAATAACGCACTGTACCACGCAATTGCACCCACCATGCGTTCTGTTGTGAGCGGTGCATTGCATTGCCATTCATTTGAATGGCACCCCAAATGCATCTCCCACCCACAGTTCTATTGTCCGCATCAGTACCGCAATGCCATGCGTTCCATGGCAGTGCAACTTGGGTCACGACTTAATGACCGAGGACAAATATGGGTCCTGCGGTTACACAGGTTGACAACCACTGATCTACAGTATTGCGACCAATGTAGCAGGTCAGTGCTAGTGGTGACTGCAATGGATGGCGCTATGCAAAACCACATTAGGATAAAGAACCACCAGCACTCAATTAAAGATGAAATATTCTTATGTGTGTTTTCATGGAATGCCACAATAGTCAAACCCAGCCAACCTTTCAGGGCCTTGCAGGGTCCCTTACTCAAGGCGATACCTCTGGCCTGGAGTGAAGAACAGCGGCCTCATTCTTGAGAAAAGGACCTTGCAAGGCCTGAAACATGGAGACACTTCAATCTCTAAGAGTGGTGGCAACACCTTCATCCTGCTAGACCGGAGTGAGGAACGTCAATCTTAAATTTTTGGGTTCTGGTGATATTGTGCTAAATGGTCTGTACAATGAGTGACTAGGCCACTATGTTAACTTGAGGAAAGGATCCTGCAAGGCTCCGAAACATGTGAGAAACTTCAATCTCTAGGAGTGGCGTCAACACCCTCATCCTTCTAGACTGGTGTGAGGAACATCAATCTTACATTTTGGGGTACTGCTGATTTTTTGCTAAATGGTCTGTACAATGTGTGACTAGGCCACTATGTCACCTTGGGGAAAGGATCCTACAAGGCCCCAAAACATGGCAGAATCTTCAATCGTTAAGAGTGGTGGAGACATCTTCATCCTTCTAGACTGGTGTGAGGAACATCAACATATAAAATTTGGTTGGTCTGGTGATAATTTGCTAAATCAGTTTGTACAATGAGTGACATTGTCACTGTGTCGCCTTGAGGAAGGGACCCCGTAAGGCCTCGGAATGTTGGCTGTGTTTGACTTATGTATTTGAGAACCTTCATTCGAGTGCCAGTGACTCTTCATCCTTCTGTAATGGAGGGAGGAACATCAATCTTAAATTTAATTAGTCTGGTGATATTTCGCTAAATCAATCTGTACGATGTGTGACCTTGCCCCTATGTTGCCTTGAGGAAGGGCCCCCGTGAGGCCCCGAAACATTGGCTGTAATTGACTTAGAAGACATTTCAAGAATAAAACACATGAGAATCTTTAGTCCAGTGCTGGTGACTCTTCATCCTTCAACATCGGAGTGAGAAAGGACAATCTTAAATCTAATTGGTCTGCTGATATTGTGCTAAATCAATCTTTACAATGTGTGACCTTGCCCCTTTGTCGCCTTGAGGAAGGGCCCTCGTGAGGCCCCCAAAACGTTGGCTGTATTTGACTTAAGACATTCAGCCAATAAACACCTGAACATTTTTCATGAAGTGCTGGTGACTTTATCATTCTTCATTGGAGGGAAGAACATCAATCTCAGATTTAGGTGGTCTGGCGATATCGTGGCAATTTATCCGTATGTGTGCACACTGCACAATAATTTGATCCCACTTTGTGAAATATCCACCTTTCATTCCCCACCTATAGACCTTTATTGATACTGAGCACTGCGGTCTTCCATCCAATGCTTGCTATGAATGTCCTCACCTAGCATGGACTTACATGGCCAAGTGATGGTGGGTCCATAGACCCCAACTAGGATCGCCAGCCCGCACAGGTCACCAGAGAGCCCGCACAGGTCACCAGAGAGCCCGCACAGGTCATCTTAGAGCTCGCACAGGTCACCCGAGAGCCCGCACAGGTCACCCGAGAGCCCGCACAGGTCACCCGAGAGCCCGCACAGGTCACCCGAGAGCCCGCACAGGTCACCCGAGAGCAACAGGGCACCAGAGAGCCCGCACAGGTCATCTTAGAGCTCGCACAGGTCACCCGAGAGCCCGCACAGGTCACCCGAGAGCCCGCACAGGTCACCCGAGAGCCCGCACAGGTCATCCGAGAGCCCGCACAGGTCATCCGAGAGCCCGCACAGGTCACCTGATATCCTGGAAACATCAGAGCGCCACCCCGCAAAAACACAGCGTATGTAGCTTCATATTGCTGTATAATGTATTACTGGGATTTGTAGTCCTCTATAGGCGGTCTCCTTACTCCCTCCCCTTGCTGTCTCTTTTTTGTTCTCTCTCCTGGCTGCCTCTCCTCACTCTCTCCTCTATTTTCTCCTCCCCCCCCAAAAAAAAAAATTGCCACGCGCGGCGCTAGAGTGTTCGGGCTTCACTTGAAACCCTAGCCCCAACTGGCCCTCATTTGGAACCGGGTCCCTCTGTCCCTCGTTCCTCCTTAGACACCCCTCTCGTTTGGCCTTTGTATAGACCTCTATACTTCAATTGTACTATTTTGTGCTCCAGTTTTCCGGCACAGATATTGGCTGCTCAGTAGAGTCTCCTTCCTCCCCTCAGAAGGGTGCCTGCTTATGCTTATTACAACCCAAGCTGTTGTGGTGATGACTACGTGCAGCCTGTGGTAAAAGCTTTTAGCACAATATCTCCCTTGGGGAGCCGCTCCTCCCTGAGTGAGTGGGTGCCGATCATAAAAACCCCAGGTAGCGCACAGCGAGCGGAAAGCGGCTTTTATTTTTAGTATTTGTGCAATGGGAACATATACATTGCTTTACAGGGCGCGCCGATCCTTTCACATGGAGTCCATCTAAAGGGCTTGCAGATTAAAGCCCAACTTCCCCCTGCCAGCATGCTGCAGAGAAGGACCCTTGCTTTTCGGTGTGGAAGCAGTGCTCTCTCCCTGCAGATATCTAACATGCTGTGTCAGACCTATAGCCAGGGCCGGATTTACTCTCTCTGCTGCCCCAAGGCCAGGTTCCTCAATGGGCCCCCCTCCGCGCCAACCCCCCCTCCCCCCCCATGGAGAATGGCAGACCTGCAGGCTGCACACAAGTGATCTCAGCGACACCGCCGGGATCACTTGTACAAAACAAGTGGCTGCTTCCCTGCTAGCCAAGGCAGGGCTAAATGTAGAAAACAACTACCCGCCCGGGGCCCGGAACTGCATGTCCCAGACGTCGGGAGATAGGAATTCCACACCCCTGCTGCCCCTCTACTCTCTGCTGCCCCCGAGGCCGGGCCTTGGTTGGCCTTGTGGGAAATCCGGCCCTGCTTAAGCCGATGCTAATATTTTACCTCCACCTTAACTCAGCCTTAACCTTTGACCCAAACACTAAGCTAATCCATAACCCAACCCCTAACTCTCATCAACCTGCTTGCTTTACACCAGAGCTGTCAGAGCTAATGGCTCCACACTACAAATGGCAGATCTGCTCTTCTTGTCTTAACGGCCACATATTAGAGAAGGTCAAAATTTAGCAAACGGCGGTATTGTGGCCCCTGCTTCCTCAACACCCTAGGCGGCCTATGCTGCTCCTCCTACTACTCCCTGCTGCTGTTGGTCTTGTGGAAAATCCGGCCCTGGCTGTGTCAGACCTATAGCCCTGCGATAAGCAAACCCCGTGCTCCCTGCTGATTGGAGCGCTCCAGCTCTGGCTTCAGCAGGGGACATGCTGGACCTCTCTGCAGAGAGACCGTTGCTTCCACACACAGAGCAAAGCACCATCATGGCCGTGCGCCTTCCTGTAAAATATCTTCTATTTTCATGATTGGTTTTTAAAAGTGGACAGAGGATTAAAAAAAGTTAAGATTACTTATGTTATGGGGGAACATGTAAAAAAGTAAACGATGCATACGCAATACCATAGACAATGCTGTGCTGTTTAAAAGGCAAAAACAGTTGTAAATGTTTCTGCAGTGGTGACAGAGAGCGGGGTCACTGAGTGCAGTGGGCGGCATGGCAGGGGTTGATGGATGCCACCCTTATCTTAGTCTAGAAACTGAGGTAAGAGCTTCCGTCGGGGGAGAACTTACAAGTTCCCGCACACACTGCCGGCTAATGGACTGGAATCAATAAGAGCAAATGATGTGTTTTATAGCACTTCAGCACGGTCTGCTGCAAGCCCCGTGATAAGCACCCGAAATTACGTGCCTTTAATTCTCCTCTTGACCTAGTTGGCATCCTAAAAGATATGCGCTTATCCATCTAACAAGTCAAAGAAGTAGGGCTGCCACCTTTTCTTTAAGCAAAACCTGAACACTCTAGCGACGTGCTGACATTTTTGGGGGAGAATACGCAGGAGAGAATTAGTTAGGAGTCCTTACACTGACCGCCTATGTAACGGAGGTATATACACTGACCAGCAATGTAACAGAGGTATGTACACTGACCAGCAATGTAACAGAGGTATATACACTGACTAGCAATGTAACAGAGGTATATACACTGACCAGCAATGTAACGGAGGTATATACACTGACCAGCAATGTAACGGAGGTATATACACTGACCAGCAATGTAACGGAGGTATTTACACTGACTAGCAATGTAACAGAGATATATAGACTGACCAGCAATGTAGCAGAGCTATATACACTGACCAGCAATGTAACAGAGGTATATACACTGATTAGCAATGTAACAGAGGTATATACACTGACCAGCAATGTAACAGAGGTATATCCACTAACCAGCAATGTAACAGAGGTATATCCACTAACCAGCAATGTAACAGAGGTATAAACACCGACCAGCAATGTAACAGAGGTATATATACTGACCAGCAATGTAACGGAGGTATATACACTGCCCAGCAATGTAACAGAGGAATTTACACTGACCACCAATGTAACGGAGGTATATACACTGCCCAGCAATGTAACAGAGGAATTTACACTGACCACCAATGTAACGGAGGTATATACACTGCCCAGCAATGTAACAGAGGAATTTACACTGACCACCAATGTAACGGAGGTATATACACTGCCCAGCAATGTAACAGAGGTATATACACTGACCAGCAATGTAACGGAGGTATATACCAATTTTTGTTGCCCCAGTCTGCCTGACATCTTGTGTCTGTGTTTCAGCTGCCATGAAACCCGGACACACCATTCAAAACCCAGACTGTCCAGGTGAATCCCGGACAGGTGGCAACCCTACCAAGAAGTGTTCACTGTACTATTGTCTGTATCAGCCAATCGAGTTTCATCTTTCAGGGCTCACTCACACTGCCTCCCTTTCTACTTTTTGCATCACATTTCACAATTTAGGTGAAAACACAGACATTGCACAACGCATTATATCAGGGGAAGGCAACTTTGGCACTCCAGCTGTGCTGAACCTAATCCCATAATTCCTCTGCTTATGAGAGTCATCTTTGTGGCTGTCAGAGTCTTGTCAAGCGTCATTGGACTTGTAGTTCCACAACAGCTGAAGTGCTGAGGTTGCCGACCCCTACATTACATTCAGCTGGCCACACTTACTTGTTTGCAAGTAAACAAAAACACTGAAAAATCACGTATATATAAAATGGTCACTTGCAGTGATTTTTCCTTTCCATAAATGATTTTTATTTACTTGCAATGCGGCTTTGAACTTGCTAGACAACTGGACTACTCCAGGAAGAGTAAATTCCCTAGCACAGGCCCCCCTCCCCTTGCACGTCATAGCCCGCTCCTCTTCTGGGAGTGTCAAATTACTGTCTGTGCTGGCCCAACTCCTCGGCCTCTCCCATCTCTACACAGGATTTGTGAATGAAAAGACTACAAGTCTCATCTGCCACTAAGGAAAAGGGACTCTTAGATCTCATTAGAGCAAAGGTATGGCGACACCATCGCAGTCCTCCAGTTACATAACTGAGGGTCCGTACCTCCATTATTTATTTCATGAATGCGTGTGTGCTTTATTTTTCAAAAGTTGGACTATTGCTTGCAGTAAAAACAATGCACGGGAAGGCCGATAAAAAGGTGATTTATAAGCATTTTGAAAATCCGTGACCAAGGAAGTGACAGAAGAGGAAATGTCCTAATTCAGAGTCAGAAATACACAGAAAACATCCAACAAAGTGATGTAACATGTGCAGGATGCATAGAAAATGCGTGGCACCGCTTCAAAAATGTGTCACAAGGCATGCGTGTTATCTGTAACATGTGTGTGAGAAATTAGGGGGGAGGGTGAGAGAGATGAGAGAGAGCGCGCGAGAGAGAGAGCGCGCGAGAGAGAGAGAGAGCGAGAGAGAGAGAGCGCGAGAGAGAGAGAGCGCGAGAGAGAGAGAGCGCGAGAGAGAGAGAGAGCGCGAGAGAGAGAGAGAGAGAGCGCGAGAGAGAGCGCGAGAGAGAGCGCGAGAGAGAGCGCGAGAGAGAGCGCGAGAGAGAGCGCGAGAGAGAGCGCGAGAGAGAGAGAGAGAGCGCGAGAGAGAGAGAGAGAGAGAAGAATGAGAGAGAGAAGAATGAGAGAGAGAAGAATGAGAGAGAGAAGAATGAGAGAGAGAAGAATGAGAGAGAGAGAGAGAGATGAGGGAATGGAGGGAGAGAGAGTGAGAGAAGAAGGAGAGAGAGAAGAATAGGAGAGAGAGAGAGTAGAGCGAGAGAATGAGAGAAAGAGAAGAAAGACAGCATGCAAGAGAGGAGAGGGAGAGAAGGAGAGAGTGCTACAGTGCCCCACTTACTCAGCACTGAGGGACTCTCCGCTCTCATCCCAGACTTCACCTCTACAGAAGAGACGAGGAAACGCTGCATGGACCCCCCATCCCCCGTTATATCATCCTTTACCCCTAACAATGTCCCTGGGCTTACCTGTTCCCCCATATCATCCTTTACCCCTAACAATGTTCTAAAAAAAAAAAAACAGAAAGGAAAGAAGACAAAGAAAGAAAAGGAATATATGGAGAGATAAGAGAAAGAAAAAGTGAGAGAAAAAGAAAGGAAGGAAGGAAAGAATGAATACGGAGAAAGAAAAAGGGGGGAAAAAAGGAAAGAAGAAAAAAAAGGGAAATATAGGGGGTGAGGAGATGGAGAGAGAAAATAAGAAATTAAAGAAAGAAAAACAGAGGGAGAAATAGCAAAAGCAAACGTAAGAGATAACAAAGAGAGAGACATAAAAGAGAGCAGGAGGAGAGGAAAAGAATAAATTAGAGAAAGAAAAACGAAGAGAGAAAACATAACGAAATGTGTAAAAGACGGATATAAAAAGAGAGAATGGAGGAGAAGAGACAAACGATCCCAACAGCTACAGAGAGAAGAGTAATGAGAAGAATAAAGAGTGAGCAGAGGAAAGGAGAGAATGTGGCAGAGCAGAGAAGGAGGAATGATAAAGGAAGGAGAGAATGTGACAGAGAAGGAGGAATGATAAAGGGAGAGAATGTGGCAGAGCAGAGAAGGAGGAATGATAAAGGGAGAGAATGTGGCAGAGAAGGAGGAATGATAAAGGAAGGAGAGAATGTGACAGAGAAGGAGGAATGATAAAGGGAGAGAATGTGGCAGAGCAGAGAAGGAGTAATGATAAAGGAAGGAGAGAATGTGGCAGAGAAGAGAAGGAGTAATGATAAAGGAAGGAGAGAATGTGGCAGAGCAGAGAAGGAGGAAGGGGTGACAACATGCACCATTCCAGGAGACAATATCACAACGCAGAGCCCCTGTGATCTCCTATTGCCGGGTGAAGGAGCCGGCATGTTGCAATGCTCGCTATGTAAACAACATTGAGGGACACTTGGCAGTGTGATCTGCCTGACAGAATATTCTCGCCGGCCTCGCTGTCATATTCAGATGCTTCGAATAATTGACTCTCTCCTTCATCCGATACGGCAGCCAGGCCCGGGCCTAATGTAACTACCAGCCCAGATGGCTCCGCTATGCTCCATCACCAACTTGTCTCTCTCCGTCTTACCGAGCCGGACTTGTCTAGCAAGAAGTGCCAAACGGCGTCAGGGGCAAATTTTGTATGTATTACCGCAAATGTGACCGCACACTACATGGCTGAAGGTCTGTGGGCACCATCACATCTATAGGAGCTTGTTGGAAATCACATTCCAAAACTATGGGAATTAGCAGAAAGTTGCCCCAACACCCCCGACTTCTTTGAAGTAATAACAGCCCCCAGTCTTCTCATGAGATTCTGAAGTATGTCTGTGGGGATTTGTTCCCACACTGCACACCTGCTGTGCCCATTATAAGGGGCTCCCTCTATCCCTCTGCTGAGTTCCCGGGTCTGTACTCCTGCTGTGCCCATTATGAGGAGCTCCCCCCATCCCTGTGCTGAGTTCCTGGGTCTGTACCCCCGCTCTGCCCATTATGAGGGGCTCCCCCCTCCCCGTGCTGAGTTCCCGGGTCTGTACTCCTGCTGTGCCCATTATAAGGGGCTCCCTCTATCCCTCTGCTGAGTTCCCGGGTCTGTACTCCTGCTGTGCCCATTATAAGGGGCTCCCTCTATCCCTCTGCTGAGTTCCCGGGTCTGTACTCCTGCTGTGCCCATTATAAGGGGCTCCCTCTATCCCTCTGCTGAGTTCCCGGGTCTGTACTCCTGCTGTGCCCATTATGAGGAGCTCCCACCATCCCTGTGCTGAGTTCCCAGGTCTGTAAACCTGCTGTGCCCATTATGAGGGGTTCCCCAATCCCTGTGCTGAGTTCCCGGGTCTGTACACCCGCTGTGCCCATTATGAGGAGCTCCCACCATCCCTGTGCTGTGTTCCTGGGTCTGTACCCCCGCTCTGCCCATTATGAGGGCTCCCACCATCCCTGTGCTGTGTTCCTGGGTCTGTACCCCCGCTCTGCCCATTATGAGGGCTCCCACCATCCCTGTGCTGTGTTCCTGGGTCTGTACCCCCGCTCTGCCCATTATGAGGGCTCCCACCATCCCTGTGCTGTGTTCCTGGGTCTGTACCCCCGCTCTGCCCATTATGAGGGCTCCCACCATCCCTGTGCTGTGTTCCTGGGTCTGTACCCCCGCTCTGCCCATTATGAGGGCTCCCACCATCCCTGTGCTGTGTTCCTGGGTCTGTACCCCCGCTGTGCCCATTATGAAGGGCTCCCACCATCCCTGCTGCATTTGTATTCATTTTATATTCTGGACAATGTAACAGGAGGAGTTGGTACACACAATGGTGGACGGGAACACCCAAAACTCTCAGGTTGGCAGGAGGAGAGTCGGGAATCTTGGCCCAGGTGATCTCACTGTTGGGGCATCCAAGACACCGGAGAAGTCCGGGGCAGATTTAGCTGGTAAGGTAAGAATCACGTTTGAGAGGATCGCTATACAAAAATGTTCCAACATAAAATATCTTCTATCAGCGCGCCGCGGGCAGATTTGTGGAGGAACGCTCATACACGACGCTCCATTCTGCTACTAATCCACTGAAGGGTTGAGGAAACTTTGCAGAGAGACTTTTCATCCCCTGAGGTTACCTCCAGCAGAGGGGTGCGGGGTGAATGCGCATGGCAGGCGTCTCTCTATTCCTGGGCTGGCTGTGTACAAAGCTTTGCGGAGGATTAGCCGGCTGCTCTGTACATTTAGGATGTGATTAGTGTAACCCGGCAATCACTGTAAACACCTTTAGCTTAAGACGCAGCAAATTCCAAGCAGACAGGTGAAGCAAGTGGAGGCATGAGGCAAACACGAGCACGCTTTTTAGGAAGCGACTGAGGTGGGCGTGCTGCAGTCTACTGTAAAGGGCAGGTAATGCCATCAGAAGGGCCACTGCTTGATGCCTAAGCATCTGCTGGAGCCAGTCAGCGCCACCTCCTCACCCCCTCTCCCCCCACCCTCCCGTTAATCCATAGTAGCCAGACAGCAGCATCCCCTCATCCATGGTGGCCAGACAATGCCCCCCCCCCACATCCATGGTAGCCAGACAGCAGCACCCCTACATCCATGGTTGCCTGACAATGCCTCCCCCCCACATCCATGTTAGCCAGGCAGCACCACCCCTTGCATCTGTGGTAGCCAGGCAATAAGTAGTGGCACAGCCTGCATCTGTGTTAGCCAGACAGAGGCAGGTAGCCAGGCAACAGCATCGCCTGCATCCATGGCACCCCCAGCTTTTATGGTGGCATTTGCCTCCCCTGCATACCTGGTAATCCTATAACAGCACCCCCTACATCCATCATAGCTCGGCAGCAGCCCCCCTTGCATCCACTGTAGCAAGAATGTGCACCCCCAGCACTTGTGGTCGCAAGCAGCAGCATCCCCCGCTGATGTGGAAGTCAGTCAGTGGTCCCCCTAAATCCATCAAAGCTTGGCAGTGGCACCCACTGCATCTGTGGTAGCCACTACAGACAGCAGCACCCCAGCATTTGTGGTAGCCAGTCAGTGGCACACCCCCATCTGTGGTAGCCAGTCAGCGGCACCCCTGCATCCATAGTAGCCAGTCATCAGCACCCCAACATCCATTGTAGCTCGGCAGCGGCACCACCAGCATGCATGGTAGCTGAGCAGCTGCACCCCCAGCATGCATGGTAGCTCTGCAGCGGCACCCCCAGCATCCATTATAGCTCAGCAGCTGCACCCCCAGCATGCATGGTAGCTCGGCAGCGGCACCCCCAGCATGCATGGTAGCTCTGCAGCTGCACCCCCAGCATGCATGGTAGCCCAGAAGCAGCAAACTCCATCAGTTGACTGTCAAACTACCGATGTCATAGACCCTATTGGCAACCTAATAGCCAACTTAAAAAGTGTACACCACAGAGTGACAACACCGCTGCTAAGTGCGAGGCAGCGGCTTAGCATTGTCAGCCTAAATATAGGAAGTTACTGTTACTGGCAGAATTTCCGGGTGAGCAACTTTGTAACAGATTTACAAAGAACTAATTTGCATAAGAAACCTGCATACAGTGAGGCACGATGCCAAACATCCCAATTTGGCCTATATATCATATCACGCGGGTTCTTTCCCCCTTCAGGCCCGATCACTTCATCTCAGACACCGCTTTAATTACAGGTATGATTCATTAATAGCTCCGATATTCAAACAAATGTCAGAGAGTGTGACCGCGCGGAGGTCACCCAGGTCAACAACAAAGCACACTTAGCAAAGCTTAGAACGCACATTGGGTGACTTATGTCAGGGCCGGGGAAGCCGCTACGTGTGGCCCCTCCATGAGGATCAGAGGATACATGAAGGGTCCGTTCACACAGGTGGAGTCCCAGAGCACTTCCCCTTTGGGGAAAGGACTCGAGAGTGGAATATACAGGGAGCGTAAAATGCCTTATGAAGAACTTGTACCCACGCCGTGTGTTAATCTCCTTCCACTTGAGTGTGAAGTGGTTGCACCCGGGAAGGTGCTCAAGTCACTGCTTCCCTTATCAATGAAAGGAAAGGGGAAGCCAAGTGACGAGCGCCTGATCGCGGCACCCATTTGTCTGGCGTCATTATCCCTCCGCCAGGCAAGGGATTCTGGGAATTTGTTCCTGCCCTGAAATCCACATGTGTATGGAAGAGGGAATTCCGCTCAGGTCTGTGCCCAGAGGGCCTCTGCTCCACCGAGAGGCCTCGGATGACCAAATGAGAGGCAACACAGAGGAGCCAACAGAAAATGAGGTGAGTGCTTTTTACTCACCTCATAGTTCTAGCCGACCTGTGACAATGAGACTGTCACAGGTCGGCTCAGTAGATCGGGAGGTGAGCGAACACATACCGGCGTTCGCTCACTTCTCGATCTATCCCTGCAGAGAGCCGTGACAGGGGAGGGACTGGATTCCCCGCTCCGATCCGCCAGTGCTGACAGGCGGAACGCGAGGGGGCGGGTACAGCTGGCTCTGCCTCTAGATAGGCAGAGCCAGCTGTCAGTCATGCAGCTGGGCGGATCCCGGCACAATTGGTGGGATCCGCTTCAGCTGCGGCGGCTCAGTATACCGCAGGCAGCAGCTCGCGGTATACTGAGCCTAGGGTGACGGGAGGACGCTAGTTTGTGTCCTCCCGTTACCCTAAGGAGAACTATGGGGAAAAGCCTTAACCCCATAGTTCTCCTTTAAACCAACATACCAAGACCAGCCTATATGCAAAGACGTTGTCTTTACCGGAACGCACGTCAACACCCAGAACTACAAATCGAATGGAAGCACTCCATGCCGACACCTAGATCATAATACATCTATGGGAGCTGCCGAAGAACTTCTGGCCAACTAGCCCTGAGATGTCAGGTTGGTGACCGGACTTTTGTCAACACAGTTAAGCCACCTCCCCCCCGCCAGCCTGTAAATGGACAGCGAATGAACGGCAACAGACTAATGAGGACATCACTCTGCTCTCTCCTGCAAGTATTGCCTTTCCCAGAAGTATACATAGAAACCTCAAGAAACCACCATCAGATTGGTGTAAGAGGTCAAGCAGAGGCAAGTCTCCTCCCAAG
>NW_017307248.1:373844-375597 GCF_000935625.1 Nanorana parkeri
CTGACCTACAGCTGAAGTGAATAAGGAAGTTCAGTGGGAGCTGTTCTCCCATCCGCAGAAAGCGAGGACAAGCAGAGGCATGTCTTCTCCCGCCCTCTCTTAGGGTATATGGAGTGAGCTGACGCACAGGTATGAGTATCAGCCACCGTGGGAGGGAGCAGTGGAGCGTTGGCCTGCTGCATGCTGGGAGCTGTAGTCCCAGGAGGCAATGTCGGTGCCTTGACAGTTACCGGAGCCGGGCCCTCTCCTTTTCCGGGACCCTGTCGCACATGCGACCGCTGCAACCCTGGTGGCCCTTCCCTCTCCTACTCCGAGCTCTACTGTGCAGGAACTTGCAGACAGGCTGATATTAAAGCAACATTGTCAATGGAACAGGAAGTGATGACAAGTCTCTCCGATAAGGATACAAACATCAATATAACCTTCACTCCACCCAAAGTTCCATTTTAGCATCCGAGTAAATTTCTTTAGGTTCCGTGTAAAATGTTTAATAAAGTTATATACGCATCACAGAGGAGAGAACGGTTTGCTCTCTAGTATGCAAAAACATCGTCCAGATACTCAGCAATCATCTGTAATCAGATGAAATCCAACTTTGTGGCAGAATAGTGCAATAGCATGTTTGGAGGGGGAAAAAAAAGAACCAAAAACTTCACCCCAACTGTGAAGCATGGTGGTGAAGTTATCATGGTTTGGGCCAGCTCTGCATGCCTTATGGCCCGGGATAGCTGGATATATATGAAAAAATACAAATCATTTTAAAAAGGTTATGTTTAAAGTTTACACTGCAATAATATCGCACTCACTAAAACCACGCCGAACGATACTTTCTCTTTAAACCGCGTGTTCAGTCGAGGCGTAAAAGGCTACAATTACGCGTGCGTCATTAGGATTTATATATAGAGAGATGTGTTTGTATTTGCGTACACCTACTTACAAGCGTATGCAAATAAACTGCAGTCTGGGCAAACTGAAGAGCGATAACCCGGCGATACAAAACTGCAACAATAAAACAATCAAAACAAGAGTTGTATCGGCCCGTTCACAAGAGGTTACAATCTATGGAAGAGGGAAGTGAGGAAGGTTTCATCACAAGGCAGGAAAGGAATGTTCATATACAGTATCGGGGAATGAATCACTTTGATAGCTTTTGGGCAAGAAGGTAGACCCAAGTGTGGCAATGTGTGCAATATAAATAAGTGTATATATATATACACCGAGTGGGCAGATTATTATGACCCCGCCATCAGTACTTCGTTGGGCCGCCTGGTGACTCCGCGAGATGATGAAAGGTGATGCGAGGAATCTGACACGGCGCTGTTGCCCTTCTGTTGTCTTGTACCAGTCTTAACCCGCAAAGTCCACTTCAGAGCCCACACGGCCCTAATGAGAGCCAGCACATGCCATCTGAGACCCTGGGACATCAGGGCGCCCCCCACCCCCCAGAACAACACAGAGTATGTAGCTTCATATTATTTTGCATTGCTGTGTAATGAATTGCTGGGATTTGTAGTCCCCTATAGACGGTCTCCTTACTCCCTCTCCTCGCTCTCTCCTCAATATTCTTTCACAAACAAATTGCTGCGCGTGCCGCTAGAGGGTTTCACTTGAAGAAAAAGGTGGCAATCCTGATGATGACATACCTACTCTCACGAGCAAGGCCCTCCTAACCCTTCTTTATTGAACGGACCCCATGTCTGTCCACTGGAACTCGGATGACATGCGTCCCTTTACATCAACTTACCCGCCCTCC
>NW_017307248.1:375638-375871 GCF_000935625.1 Nanorana parkeri
CCCCCCGATCCGGCACAATCAGGTACGGCAAAACGGAACACTGTTCCGTTTGTTTTTCTGGACCTTGCCAGAGCCGGGGGGAAAAAAATCGGATGTAAACAGACACCCCTTCGTTTAGATGCGGCTGAGCATCACTGAGCATCCCGATCGGGTCCAGAAAAACTGAAAAGCCGACCTGATTGGTCCGTCTGTGTGAAAGGGGCCTTACTGTGCCCCAGCCTGACCCTGTGACT
>NW_017307248.1:375906-376696 GCF_000935625.1 Nanorana parkeri
AATGAAGTGTATTTATTTGTGTTACAGGAACGCGTGTTGACATTTACTGAGCTCAGTTGGGAACATGCTGCTATCAAACAGGCACACGATTGGGCCGTGTTATTACAGTTTTAGTAAACATGACATTTATTTTTCTTTCTAAATTAAATTAGTATTTTTTGGGGGGATGGGAGAGATATCGATGGGCCGTGTCCAGCCGAAATTTTAGTTACGGGGTAAAATTATAATAGGTTGACATAGTCGCTGGTTTGTAGGAAACCTGAGCTCATAATGTGCTTTTGAAAATGCTAGTCAGCTGGCTGTTTTAATACAATCCGAATTGTTGTCCTGAAAATGGAAGAGGGACAAACATCCCAGGAAGCTGCAGACATCACATCCATCATACGGGAACCGATCACCCGCTAGTAATATCCCCCGCCGGATCATCGGCAAATATTGAATGGCTGCTGCGTCACGTGACCCAAACTTTGAGAAGCGAATTAAATCGCTAAACTGCGCTGTGACTGATTTATTCCTGCGCCTGCGTCTCTCGGCCCATCGCCTGCAAGCTGTGATTTGTTTTTTTTTAAAGGGAGCCTCAAAAGTTCAACTTTACATTTTTTTTTCTTTTGTCGCAGAAGAATAAAGATTCAAAGCAGAATTTCAATGTCAGTCTCCATGGTAACCGCACAATAGCAGATGTTTCAATTTACTTCTACATTTATTTGAAGAAGAACCCTGAGCCGGACCAAAACTTTCCCAGACTTCCTAATGGCAGAAGTGTTTTCTCTTAAAGAGGAAGTCGGGGGGG
>NW_017307248.1:376847-380200 GCF_000935625.1 Nanorana parkeri
TTTTTTTTGGGGGGGGGGTGTTCCCACCCTCCGCCGCAGCGACCCCCGACCTCTAAATCAGCGAGGTGTATCTTTTATATTATTACTTTGTAGCGTTCTTCATATAGATTCTTAAACCCTGATGTGGATACAAGTCGCTGTGCACCGTAGTAGCCGTCCCGCCATAAAATAAATCATACCACTTTCTGAACATATCGGCTCTCAGGGGCCCGGCATCTATTCTTGGGGTTCCCATGCACGTACTGTCCCCCCCTTTTCTATATTGTGCTCCCCGTATGCCCCACAGCCCTTGTTGTATCTCAGCTATACTCAGATTATGGGGTACGTACCCGGGGCATTGGTGCTCCCCCTAATTCCTGATAGATTGCTTTTATTTATGAAGCTCTGAGTTTTGTATTTTTGATACTTTGTATCCTTCTGTGATTGAAATTCTATCTTCGCATGTGTTATAAATAAAGAATGGCAGGGGATCTAGCGCAGGTCACCTGGCCAATAAATCTGGGCCTTGTTGCTGGTTTGGTTAAAGTAAATTTCCCCCCAAAAAAATTTAGCAAATCATGCTCACAGAACGCTCAGAGGCAGGGGTGTCCCCAGCCCAGAGGCGGCTCCCAGGGGCCTCGCGGCTGCCTAATTTGCCCGGCGTCTGCAGGTGTAACCCGGCATTGTAATGAGCTCTCAACCCTGCTGCTGTCAAGCTGAGAGCTCATCAGTTTCCTCCGTCCATCCACGCTGCCTTTTGGAGCTCCGCCCACAAGCCGGGTGACGCCGTGTCATCATCACCCATGCGTGTGACGTCATCGCGACCATCTGATTGATGCCTGTCTGCCGGCGGCCATCATGGTGAAGGACGCCAGCATAGAGAGGAGGGGACGTTCACCCGGCGGGATGACGTATGCCGCCGGGTCCCGTCCTCTCTCCTGACACAGTCGGGCTCTAGGTCCATGACTGAGTGCCCGACTTTTTAGAGGGGGGTGACACCCGGGTGCGGCCCGTACCCCCCTTGTGACTCCACTGCGCCTGGCTTCCTGATTGGCCAGCTTACCACCAATCAGGAAGCCGGGCAGAGCGTCATTAAGCGCTCCGGCTTCCTGATAGGCCGGGAGGCCGGGTCAATGCTCTCACAAGTGATGAGAGAGCATGGAGCTGGCTTCCCGGCCAATCGTTAATGACGCACTGCCCGGCTTCCTGATAAAGGGAAGTACCGGGCTAGGCATCGGAGTACGAGTAGTCGCTCACATACTCGGCATTGTCACAGATACAAGTATCGGCATCGGCGCATCCCTAGCCCTGACCTTTGAGTACCGGGGCCCAGAGCGTGCAAGGTGCGCGCTGGGGCGTGGCGGGAGGGATCCGCATCGGAATCTGGTAACAGTAACGAGCCGGAGCGCCGTGTGATACACTTTCATGTAAAAAGCCGGGAATCCTCTGTTGGGAATTTGTTGTTTTTTTTCCTTTTAAGCTGTTTTGATTCCACCGCCTACAATTAGAACCATCTGTGGTGCAGCCGATCGGGAGAAAGAAAAGGAAGAAGACGAAGAAGAAGGATTGAGAGATGAGGTAGTGGAAAGATTCTCACACAACACGTTATGAAAGGTTCAATGTTATACTATTAATTAGCTGACATCTCGCAGGCCCGCGCCCTATACATAGCCGACGTCTGGCATCCGTACACCGAACCACCCCCCCTGCCTCAGATGGAAGGAAGGCCTCACTCACACAGACAGAGCGGCCTCACAGCATCCAATCAGATCCAAACCGGCACCGGATACAAAGAGAAGGTGTTTCCAAAGCCAAGGCTTGTATTGTTAGCTTAGAAATAGCATACGGACCACCCCCCATGTGTGTCCCATTGGGAAATTTACCCTCAAGACCCATTCTCTATCTGCAGTGCCATTTATTGTGAATAGTACCCCAACGCATTGTACAGTAGAGCCCAATGCACCACTACACACATACCGTGCATTGTGGTGTGCTGCTTTTTGAAAAAAGAGGGTCATGTATGTTTTTCCATCCATTGGAAGCCCATTCATGATGGCAGCCTAATCATAACATCAGCCCGTTCACAACACCTTGATCTACACTGCTTTTTTTTGTTTTGTTTTTGTTTCCCTGCATGCAACAGAGCCTGATTGGCCCCCTGGTGTTGTCCCTCCCACTTCCAGCCTCTTGCATGCAACAGAGCCTGATTGGCCCCCTCGTGGTGTCCCTCCAACTTCCAGCCTCCTGCATGCAACAGAGCCTGATTGGCCCCCTGGTGGTGTCCCTCCCACTTCCAGCCTCCTGCATGCAACAGAGCCTGATTGGCCCCATGGTGGTGTCCCTCCCACTTCCAGCCTCTTGCATGCAACAGAGCCTGATTGCCCCCCTCGTGGTGTCCCTCCAACTTCCAGCCTCCTGCATGCAACAGAGCCTGATTGGCCCCCAATTTATGTTTTTTTTTTAACCCATTGTGGTGCATTGGAAGCCCATTGATAATGACAGCCCATTCATAATGGTAGCCCATTCATAACACCAGTCCATTCATAACACCTTGATTGGTCATCTACATCATGGCAGTTCATTCATAACATCAGCCCATTCATGACGCCCTGATTGAGCCCGTTCACCTTGATCTACTCGTTTCTTTTTTTTTCTTCCTGCATGCAACAGAACCTGATTGGGCCCCTGGTGGTACCCTTCTCTCTTCTTGCCTGACTGCCGCAGTGTAGAGGAGCACAGCAGGCTGATATGAAGACAGATTCGGGCACTTACGATGGCTGTATTCTTGTCAAACGTGGGTTTGGCAAGAATACACAACTGCATGAAATGGTGTTTTGTTTTTTTTCCGATTGGCCCGGAGTTCAGCTTTAACAGTCCTTGAATCTGCTTCACTAAAACGGAAGCCGGACCCATCGTTGAACTCTATTTTTCTTACTATAATGGTCTGCCTTTTATATCATGTTCCCGCTGCCAAAATACTTTTGAAGAACAAAAACAAGTGGTTTATATATTAGGAGAGATAATCGGCACCCAGGGGTTTGCTCTTTAATAGAAAGTCACAAAGGGATGCCGCAGAAGCCTCCGGAGAGCGCAGAGACATTAATTACTGTGTTTATATCAGCACTTAATGAGGGTCTGGAGAGGCAGCGATGTCTAGTGCAGCATTGTGGGGCACGCCGGCGGATTTGGGACTCTGCAAAAAAAAAAAGTATTTTCACTCTGTAATCTAATTTGGCTGAAAGAATGACATATTCCCCTTTGTCTGACTCGCTTCTTTCAAAAATTTCAAAACTACTGGGATTTCTACAGATATGGAGAGAGAGAGAGGGAGAAGGGGGGAGAGAGAGAGAGAGGGAGAAGGGGGGAGAGAGAGA
>NW_017307248.1:380212-387169 GCF_000935625.1 Nanorana parkeri
AAAATACAGCAAGGTGAGCCAGGAGAGGGAGAGAGAGAGAGAGAGAGAGAGAGAGAGAGAGAGAGAGAGAGAGAGAGAGAGGGAGGAGAGAGAGGAGGGGAAGAGAGAGAGATGGGGGAGAGAGGGCGGAGAGAGGAGGGGGAGAGAGAGAGAGGGAAGAGAGATGGGGAAGACAGCGGGAGGGAGAGAGAGAGAGAGAGAGAGTGAGAGAGAGAGATACTCCCAGGGAGAGAGAGAGACCCATTAACCCAAATAACACAAAGATCATGCTGATCCAAACAAAGAGTAATTCCTTTATAATAAACAAGTGCGCTCTTGATATCTCGAACAGTTACAAATTCTTCAGCATAGAATGAACCAAGCCGAGTCACCCATAGAGGCTGACTTGGCTTGGTTCAGTTGGAGTTTCAAGTCTGCCATAGAGACCCTTAAAGCAAAGACAAGCAGATCCTTCTATGCCGCCAGAAGACGGCTGTAGCACCTAAAACCACCAGTTAGAGTCTGGATTTAAATCTATGATGGTGCCATCATCCCAATCCTCCTTTATGGCAGTGAAGAATGGGGTCCTGTCACCTACTCAGACCAACCCAAATGGGACTCTATTCCAACAGCAACATTCTATCCAAGCACCTCCTCCAAGTCCATCTGAATACCTCCAACAATGCTTGCCGGGTTGAGTTGGACAGATTCCCTTTACTGCTTGCAGTTCAGAAGAGGGCACTATCATACTGGGACCAGTACAGAAGAGTGTGCTATGACATTGTGACCAGTACAGAAGAGGGCGCTATCATACTGGGACCAGTACAGAGAAGTGTGCTATGACATTGGGACCAGAACAGAAGAGGGCGCTATCATACTGGGACCAGTACAGAAGAGTGTGCTATGACATTGGGACCAGTACAGAAGAGGGCACTATCATACTGGGACCAGTACAGAAGAGTGTGCTATGACATTGTGACCAGTACAGAAGAGGGCACTATCATACTGGGACCAGTACAGAAGAGTGTGCTATGACATTGTGACCAGTACAGAAGAGGGCGCTATCATACTGGGACCACCTACAAAACAGCAGCCCCAACTCATCCCATCATAAAGCCTTACTGACCAACAAGGACCACTCCAAACCATGCGGCCTGGAACAACTCATCACCACCTTGTCCATCCAAAGCTCCAAACAATGCGGCCTGACAAAGTCTCATATAAAGGACGTAATGAACCTGAAACCAACTACATACCAGTCACTACAAAGAGACTACATACCTGGAGATGCAACAAGACCCCAAAGATGGACAGATTCTGAGCCTGTACAGACTGAGCGCCCACAGCCTGGTAATTGAATCAGCACAGACAGACCTGCAAGACCAAGGAGAGTAGCTCATGCCAGCAGTGTGACCAGGGGGGTCCTGGAGAATGAGGCCCACCTCCTGAAACAGTGAGGCGCACATTCTTCCCTAGACTCCAATGGTGAACAAAGCTGCATAAGACGTTACAGCACGTCACAGACTAAGAGGGACATGAGAAGTCCTGGACTTATGTATCCCTGACCTGGACCCAACCCCTACTCTCTTTTATATTGTCCCATAACCTGATAACATTTCTCTACTCAACTCCTTTATATTTTCCCTTTAGCCTTTATAATGCACAGATGCCAATTGGAACTTCCACTGCCAGGACATTCCCGTATTCTTGGACCTCAGTCCTGATGATGCCATGTCCTGGGTGATATCCTAGGATCACACTTATTGCAATTACTGCACATGCAGTGACTCCCTAAGGCATTAGGAACAGTGATGAAGCACATGAGTGGACAGTCCCCACATAATTAGGGTTGGAGTTTGGGAAGGCCACTCCGATCAGTGGGCAGGACCACCTGGTCAATGGCAAGCCTGAGGTGGACTGTGAGCAGGGTTAATGGTGTCCAAGGGTCCAGGACTGAAATGTTGCCAACTATGATACTTGGATTAATTCCTTCCTGCAGCATGGTGCGCCGCGGTGAACGCCATGTGTGCCATAGTGCCAGTGCCTCGGCGTCTACTGAACACATGTTGGGGTGTCATTGTAAATAAACGCCACCACAGCTACAATCACTCTATCGGTAAGACGACGCTTAGAGAACACAGCACATTGGACTGAGCAGTCAGTGGGTCATAAAACTCAGCCATAAATACTGTACCGTCCTGGCCAATATTAAAAAGGAGAACTATGAGGTCAGGGCTTTTCCCCATAGTTCACCTTAGGGTAACGGGAGGACACAAAACTAGCGTCCTCCCGCCACCCTAGGCTCAGTATACCGCGAGCTGGAGCTCTCTATATACAGAGACGCCGCAGCCGGAGTGGATCCCGACATCTGTGTCGAGATCCGCCCAGCTGCGTGAGTGACAGCTGGCTCTGACTATCTAGAGGCAGAGCCAGCTGTACCCGCCCCTCCCCCTTCCGTTTCGCCAGTCAGCACTGGCGGATCGGAGCGGGGAGTGGGGAATCCAGCCCCTCCCCCTCACGGCAGACAGGATCGAGAGGTGAGCGAACGCCGGTATGTGTTCGCTCACCTCCCGATCTACTGAGCCGACCTGTGACAGTCTCATTGTCACAGGTCGGCTAGAACTAGGAGGTGAGTGAAAAGCACCCCCCTCCCCCCCTCATAGTTCTCCTTTAATTTTCACAAAGTCTGCTGCTTCAGTTTGTATGATGGCAATTTGCATACACTCCAGAATGTTATGAAGAGGGATCAGATCTCTTTGCCATTAAAATGAACTCAATCCCCCCCAAAAAACCTTTCCACTGCATTTCAGCCACAAAAGGACCAGCTGACATCATGTCAGGGATTCTCTCGGTAACACAGGTGTCAGTGCTGACGAGGACAAGGCTGGAGACCACTCTGCCATGCTGATTGAGTTAGAAGCGGAAGCTTTAAAAGTAAGGTGGTGCTTGAAATCCTTGTTCTTCCTCTGTTGGTGACCTGCAAGGAATCAAGCGCCGTCATCATTGCTTTGCACAGAAGGAGATTCACAGGCCAGGATATCGCTGCTACTAAGATTGCACCGCAATCCACCATTTATCGGATCATCGAGAACTTCAAGGAGAGAGGTTCCATTGTTGTGAAGAAGGCTTCATGGCGCCCAAGAAAGTCCAGCACGCGCCAGGACCGTCTCCTAAAGTGGATTCAGCTGCGAGATCAGGGCACCGCCGGTGCGGAGCTTGCTCAGGAAGGGCAGCAGGCGCGCGTAGGGGCATGTGCACGCACAGTGAGGGGAAGACTTTCGGAGGATGGCCTGGTGTCAGGAAGGGCAGCAGGCGGGTGTGAAGACTTTAGGAGGATGGCCTGGTGTCAGGAAGGGCAGCAGGCGGGTGTGAAGACTTTCGGAGGATGGCCTGGTGTCAGGAAGGCCAGCAGGCGGGTGTGAAGACTTTCGGAGGATGGCCTGGTGTCAGGAAGGCCAGCAGGCGGGTGTGAAGACTTTCGGAGGATGGCCTGGTGTCAGGAAGGCCAGCAGGCGGGTGTGAAGACTTTCGGAGGATGGCCTGGTGTCAGGAAGGCCAGCAGGCGGGTGTGAAGACTTTCGGAGGATGGCCTGGTGTCAGGAAGGGCAGCAAAGAAGCCGCTTCTCTCCCAGGAAAAACATCATCCGGGACAGACTGATATTCTGCACAAGGTACTGACTGCTGAGGACCGGGGGAAAGTAATTGTCTCTGATGAATCCCGTTTCCCATTGTTTGGGGCATCCGGAGAAGAAAAGGTGAGCGCTACCATCAGTCCTGTGTCATGCCAACAGAGACCATTCATGTGTGGGGGTTGCTTCTCAGCCAAGAGAGCGGGGAGCGGGGGGGGTCTCAGCCGAGACCCTAGAATACCAGCTGAGGGAACCTATGATAGAAGGGTCAGAGGAGGAGCCCATTGGTGGCCGCAGTCTCCGAGACACTTGTTGCTTCGGCGGCTCTGATGGAGATGTCAGCGTGCTGAGTGACAGGGACTGCAATGTGACCTGTACAATGAAAAGGTCACCGGTGGCAAAAGGTCAACACGGACAATTGACTCTCCTCTGACCCTCGGCTGTCGGGGGCACTGCAGTCCTCCTCCCCCTCCTCCCCCATCCAACACCAGCAGCAAATTGGTGGAACGTTCTGCAGCGTGTTGTTATCTTTTTTTTGTTTTCACGAGCCGCAGGGAGTCCGAGAGAGACGGACAGAGAGCTTTGTTTTCCAGCAATTGTCTTTTCCTAAACCAAAGCGCGCACATCGCAAAGTCCAACAAATCCCGAAGATTCCTTCCCACTGACCGCTATCTGCACCTTCCCACTGACCGCTATCTGCACCTTCCCACTGACCGCTATCTGCACCTTCCCTATTCATAAATCAGACAACAAGAGTGTGGGAAAAGTAACAACTTTATATTGTGAACGAGACTGATCCACCAAAATCTTCCCTGTATGGTGAATGCCGGAGGGTTCAATCCCGCCACAGTCTTCGATCTCCTGGGGAGTCTATTGGTGAGATCTTTGCGCAAGTTCTCATCTGCAAACCTGCTGTGCCCATTATGAGGGGCTCCCACCATCCCTGTGCTGAGTTCCCGGGTCTGTACACCCGCTGTGCCCATTATGAGGGCCCCCACCATCCCTGTGCTGAGTTCCCGGGTCTGTACACCTGCTGTGCCCATTATGAGGGGCTCCCACCATCCCTGTGCTGAGTTCCCGGGTCTGTACACCCGCTGTGCCCATTATGAGGAGCTCCCACCATCCCTATGCTGAGTTCCCGGGTCTGTACACCCGCTGTGCCCATTATGAGGGGCTCCCACCATCCCTGTGCTGAGGTCAGGGGTCTGTACACCCGCTGTGCCCATTATGAGGAGCTCCCACCATCACTGTGCTGAGTTCAGGGGTCTGTACACCTGCTGTGCCCATGAGGGGCTCCCACCATCCCTGTGCTGAGTTCAGGGGTCTGTAAACCCGTTGTGCCCATTATGAGGAGCTCCCACCATCCCTGTGCTGAGTTCAGGGGTCTGTACACCCGCTGTGCCCATGAGGGCATCCCACCATCCCTGTGCTGAGTTCCCGGGTCTGTACCCCCGCTGTGCCCATTATGAGGAGCTCCCACCATCCCTGTGCTGAGTTCAGGGGTCTGTAAACCCGCTGTGCCCATTATGAGGGTCTTCCATCCTCCCTGTGGCTCATAGGTGACAGACTGATAAGCACAACTCGGCGTGGGAGAGGAGGTTCTGCTCACGGCTGTTCCAGCTAATAAACACGTCTGCGCTCCGTGCACAAAGGTCCTCAGATAAGACGCCGTTATAGATCATATAACCCTTCCATAGGGAGAGCTCAGGATTGGTTGGCACAGGAAACGTGGACTGTCTGACACTTGTATGTAAATCATCAACTTGATGAAACAAATAGCTAGAGTTTGTAGCTTCATGTGTGTGTATGGCGGCCGCCATGTTTGGTCATATGCAGACTCTGCTTCCTGCTCAGTAGTGCTGAAGTTTAATCTGCTTCTCTGGATCTCCGTGCTTCTCTATCGCTGGATCTCCGTACTTCTCTATGCATTTCAGGCAGATCATGGCTGGTGGGAGGGGCCGGCCGGGGGCTGTACATGGCTGGTGGGAGGGACCGGCAGGGGGCTGTACAGAGCTTCCTGAAAACATCACAGCACCCGGCCTCAGCACTCCTTTTGAAAGCCCTGATGCAAGCAGTGGGCTGGCTTTTGGGAGGAGTTATGCAAATATCAGAAGACCTGGACGGGTGGGAGTCAGCCTGGAGGAGTGGGCGGTCCCAGCCAGGCTTCATTTGCATGCAGACCACCCTAGGTAACGCCCACATGTGATGCTGAGCCTCCATAACTGAAATGCAATGAATGAAAGGGGCGGGGCCACGGACATCATGTCCAGGTTTCCCAACCCCGTCTAGTGCATTGGGGGGGGTGTTGACGCGAGCGAACGCACGCACGCAACGTGACCGCGCTGTTGTCAACGAGCCCTCAAAGTGGATCATTAAAATTCCCATTTCACGTTAATTAAAGGCAGGTTAGAATTACTACATTTCCAGGACTAGTTCACATATAAATGGAATTCTTACTTGCCATGGGGGAAAAAAATACGCTCCCGAGGTTTCTCATGTGACCCCAAAGCCCGGATCACATGGTCCCTGGTGCAGAAGCATTATGAGTGTTTCATGTCATTAGAGACTACAGAGAGTCCATTGTTATCAGTGAGGCAGATCCTGTGTGGTACTGAGACTGAAGGATCAGCTAGACAGAAGCCGAGCCCGTTATAAGGGGTCCCCTCCATTCCTGTGCTGAGTTCCCAGGTCTGTACCCCTGCTGTGCCCATTATGAGGAGCTCCCACCATCCCTGTGCTGAGTTCCCGGGTCTGTACACCCGCTGTGCCCATTATGAGGGGTTCCCAACACACATGGGTGGACAGGAGCAGAGCCGGGAACTATGACACGGATCTCATTGTTGACATAAGAAGCCTGTGTCGCCTTTGCAGATTCCTCCTCACTTCCTGTTTGGTGAAACTGTTGTCACAGGGACAGGAAGTGAGGAGAGATCTCTCTAACGGAGCCTCACGTGGACCCGAGTTGGTCCTCAAACAAAAGGACGCAGCGCTGCCGTGTTTACCTCCGGCCGCACATGTGTCAATGAATATATATGACGGGGATTACAATCCATTTCTTTTTCTATTACCCCGCGGATGACCCTCATCTTCCCCCGGCTCATGTTTCAGCACACAAATCCCCTTTTTACAAGGGGGACCCCCCTCCCCACCCCAAGGCTGTTGTCCGATGCATTAAGCAGTATGGAGCTGAAGGCCTCTGCGCGGGTTGCCTGGCAACACATGGAGGATGTTGTGTCATCAGGAAAGTGGTCGGCCAGGTAACAGCCATGAAGCAGACGAGTCCCAGAGCTGGAAGCGTGACCCGTGTGAGAGAAGTCTGCAGAGCCAAGGCCGCCACCGGCCTGTCCCC
>NW_017307248.1:387394-390356 GCF_000935625.1 Nanorana parkeri
TGGACGCAGACTCGCATATCGTTCCGCCTTCCAGAACCGCCGGAGTCTGATGCAGAAGATGGAGGGGAGATTTCTGCCATTGTCAGACGGGAGCAGCTGCCAGTCAGAGGAAAAGTGCAGCTCGCCGCCGGCGGACAGACGTCTCCGAAAAGGAAAATTTGGGGGATAAAAAAAACTGGGTCTGTCATTGAGAGCCCAGCAACCCAACCGGTTCTATGTCTGGGGCGGTTTGGTGCCATTCATTGTGAATGCACCACAATGCATGTATAGTAGAGCCCAATGCACAACACAACACACTGCACAGTAGATCCCAACGTACAACACAACACAATGCGCATTAGAGTCTTACGCACAACACAGCACATTGTACAGTAGAGCCCAACGCACAACTCAACACACTGCACAGTAGAGCCCAATGCACAACACATTGTACAGTAGAGCCCAACGCACAACACATTGTTCAGTAGAGCCCAACGCACAACTCACTGCATAGCACCCCAACGCATTATACAATAAAGCCCAATGCACAATATAAAGAAAGAAAAGTCAGTACTTCTTCCCCATTACTTGCCAAGAGCATTGTGAGTGTTTCTCGTCACTAGAGACCGCAGAGAACCTGCTGATTAGCCATGCACATGCACGTTGCTGCACTACTAAGCACATGTAATGAGCCAATATGGCCACCCCCCCCAACGGCCACATGCATCTGCGAGCTCTGTATATAGAAACAAAGTATTTAATTTCTTCATCACTGACTGGAGGATCGTTACATTATCTGACACAGACACAAACACAAACGACGCGTCTCCGTGGCTGCGATGATAAGCCGCCTCCCACACACACGCGTGAGATTGTCAATCACTTAACTGTAAACCACCAACAGACGTTACAAGGCGGCCGGACTCGCCAATACCATAAATCGGGGGCAGCCGTAACTCCGGCCCTCCGGCTGTGTGGTGGAACTACAAATCCCACGATGCATCTGTCTCCGGGAGTCACGCCCGTGGCTGTGAGAATCTTGCAATGCCTCATGGGATTTGTAGTTCCACCAACAGCTGGAGGGACGGAGTTCGGCCGCCCCTGCCATAAATGGCACCAACGTTCAGATCACCGACATTTCCGCGTCAGGGCCGATCTTCCGGAAAGTCCGGTTTTACCTTCAATAAAAAAATCGTTACACACATTTCTGGAACGCTCGACATACTTTAAAAACGCAGCTAATAGAACCACCTGAGATGCGTCTTCATATCCTCTCCCCCTCAATCCTGCCCACACCGCGCTTCACCCCTTCACGACCGAGGCCCTGTTATAATCCACATTAGCCCCCCGCACATGATATATTTGCGAAAGCCGAGACCCTGGAGAATAAAACGGCGGCAGTTGCAAATTTTTATGTTGCGCGATATTGGCGCAACTCCTTATCAAACCCTAAAACTGCACTTAAATGCCCCAAAACACAATTAAATACCCATTTTTTAAAATAAAATATAAAAGATGAGGCGACGACGAGTAAATAGATACCCGACATGCACGTGTTAATTATTGCGTGCGTACGTGAAATGGCGTCAAAATACAGTACCCCCAAAAAGTCCATAGACGATGCTTTAAAAGCCCCCCCCACCCCACAGGTCATCAGTTTAGAAAAACGTGTAAATACCGGCCCCGAGAATTATTGCTCTCACTCCGGCGCGCGCGGCGATACCCAACATGTGTAGCGCGATCGTCGTTTACAGGTTTAAACAGTTGACCAATAAGATGCAACCATTGCCATGCCTACTTCTCCACCGATCGATCAGCCAAGGGTGGAGGGCGGAGGTCAGATAGAAGACTCAAGGGAAGGACGGAGGTCAGATAGAAGACTGAAGGGAAGGCCGGAGGTCAGCTTCCAAGGCTTCAGTTGTAGTGATGACTGTGCAGTGTACACCTTTATCTAACAATAACATGTCATCCGAGGTCTCCAAGCTCACAAGAAGTAGGACGACCAAAACCAATTATATATCAAACTTTCAATAACAAAGTTGCATCGGCAAGAAGAAAAAAAAAAGGATCATCAGTTTACAATTAAAAAACCCCAAAAAAGTAAACACTCATTAAATGACTCCAGGGGTCAGAGGTCACATGACTATACACAACAAGCCGATCTTTAACACGCTCCAGACGTACACAGACAACTTCACGGAGTCGCAGAGCTCACGCATCAGGGGTGAGGACACTTGTTCTAAGAATTGGAGTCACATGACTAAACAGGAAGACCCCGGCGTGAGAGCTTTGTGAATGGAGGCCGCGTTCTGGTAACATACAACGTAGCCGACGTTCCATTGTTATACATAAACCTGCTCAGCATTCTCGTCCATCAAATCACAGGACAATAAAAACCGCAGACAAAAGACAAAAGGCTGCGAAGTCCCTTACACTTGTGAACATGTGGAAGGATTCGGGAAGCCGGGAGCGGTGCGTGGGCGCTCCTCCCCAGCGCGGCACAGCAGCCGGAGCTGTAAAACAGCGAGCCGGCCACTGCAGGCGATATGAGCTGTTGAAAAGTAGAACCGAAAGTATCTATGACACCTGAAATCATTCTGCAGGAAGGAATGTTCCATTTCCAATGCACCGGGAGAGTCTGCAGCGGGTTTATCTAATACAATGTATCACATTCCGATGCGGAGGAACAATGGTGGCGATGACGGTGGGGGGACGCGAAACGCGTCCCCCCGCCGATTTGTATCACAATTTCGTTTTTCCCGCCGCGGAATCTCCGGGGTGAGCGATAGAGAGACAGCGACCGGAGGAGGAAGAGAGCAACGCCGGGAGGGTTGTCACCGGCAACAGAACCCCACAAAGTTCTACATATTATGATAGATAGAGGAGATATATAGACGATCGATAGGTTGGCGATATATAGACGATATATAAATAGATATTTTGTACCTGGTTGTTCTTCACGTCCGCCTACCCCCCCCCCCCC
>NW_017307248.1:390574-391482 GCF_000935625.1 Nanorana parkeri
CCATCGTTTCCTCTCGTAGAATGTTCTATGACTGGATACGAGAATTCTCCGCACAGATTTTTGTAAACACAACGAAACGCTGAATGAAATCTCTGACCGCGGAAGTCGCGATATCGCTCAGACATTTTCGGTAACAATGAGACAAAATGATTGTTTCTTTCTGTCATCTCGCCATTGCTACAGAAAAAAAAGTCTCCGGACGGAGAGCAAAAACGCCGGCGCAGGGCGGTAACCCATAGCAACCGTGTGCCCACTTCCGGCTGGTGCGGGTTGCCCTTCTGCACGGACTCTCACACGTGGGCTGAACATCCTCATTGTACTGTCACCGGCCGTTGGCAACAAGACACCTTACCCACAACTTAATCAGCTAGTGATGTCGCCCATGGCAACCAGATGTCAACCTGCAGCCAGAAAACCGGTTGCCGCGGGCAACAGCTCCACCTTCTTTTCCCTGTCACGTGACCTCAAGTATAAGTCAGTGACGCAAACAATGAAAGTGTACCTGTCACTTACACCCGGCGGAGACAGATCTAGTCCCTGCAATGGACACGAAATCAGCCAGTCAAAAAACATCGGCGTCATTGTGGCTCCCCGTGCGTCATGCCGTTACTTCCTGGCGAGCGTACCGGCTCCCAAAATGTGCTCATAGGTGACAGGTACAATCCCAATCAAAAACGGATACCGGCCCCCCCATCCAGACTGACGGGCCAAAACGTAAACACCAAAAAGTTGGCCGGCCGCAACTCCCAGCATGCTCTGGGAGCCGGAGCACCTCTAACATAGGGAACAGCGTACCTGTTTTCTCCCGATGGGGGCCACCTCACCGGATCCGTCGCCATGCGTCAGATGGCAAAATGATCATAAAAATCCGTCCATTCAGAGCCAAGCCTGTGCCAAAAGGGTTTAAC
>NW_017307248.1:391606-402805 GCF_000935625.1 Nanorana parkeri
AATCGGGCTCGGCGCAGAACAATGCTGCGAATAGGAAGGCGGTCAAAGGTTTTGCAGAGCGCGGCGCTTACATTTGCCCAGGTATTGCGTGCGTTGTTGCTCCTCCGGAGGTCTGTTATAGGGACAGGCTGCTTTGTCATTGAGGCTGCCCTGGCTGTTGCTTCCTTCTCTCTCTGTAACGTTTGGTTTGCTTGCTTTTTTTTCTCTCTCTCTCAGCTCCTTCCCAGAGAACTCTGGGTAAACTGGCTGTACAAGTTCCTTCTCATAGTGTTTACAATTGCATCACAGGAGCTGCAGCTCTCCGCCTTTTAAAGGGGCAGCCTTGCCTGTGCGCTCTGCCCAGAACGTTCGGCGCTGCACGGTCGGCAGACGACTGCAAATGGAATTAAAGAACGATGGCGGCAACTTACTAAACGACTTAAAGGAACAATACTTTTCTGTAGGTTAGGCGGTCGGGTAACGAGCTGACGGTTTATTTATCATTGGCATATGGTGCTACGGAGAGAGTTGTCGGTTTGATTCCGAGATCTAAAACAAGGAATTTGTAAAGCGCGGTGCTAGCCGGATTCTCTGACTTGGAGGTCAGGGACGGGGATTTTGGAAAGCGAGGTGCTAGCCGGATTCTCTGACTTGGAGAGACTGGACGGGGATTTTGGTAAGGGCGGTGCTAGCCGGATTCTCTGACTCGGAGGTCCGGGATGAGGATTTTGGAAAGCGCGGTGCTATCCCGATCCTCTGAGATCTAAAATGGGGAGTTTGGAAAGCGCAGTGCTAGCCGGATTCTCTGACTTGGAGGTCCGGAATGCGGATTTCGGAAAGCGTGGGGGTAGCCGGATTCTCTGCCTTGGAGCTTCGGGACGGGGATTTTGGAAAGCGCGGTGCTAGCCGTATTCTCTGCCTTGGAGCTCCGGGACGGGGAGTTTGATAAGGGCGGTGCTAGCCGGATTCTCTGACTCGGAGCTCCGGGACGGGGAGTTTGGAAAGTGCAGTGCTTGCCGGATTCTCTGCCTTGGAGCTCCGGGACGGGGATTTTGGAAAGCGCGGTGCTAGCCGGATTCTCTGACTCGGAGCTCCGGGACGGGGAGTTTGGAAAGCGCAGTGCTAGCTGGATTCTCTGACTTGGAGCTCCAGGACAGGGATTTTGGTAAGGGCGGTGCTAGCCGGATTCTCTGCCTTGGAGCTCCGGGACGGGGATTTTGGAAAGCGCGGTGCTAGCCGGATTCTCTGCCTTGGAGCTCCGGGACAGGGATTTTGGAAAGCGCGATGCTTGCCGGATTCTCTGACTCCGAGCTCTAAAATGATGAATTTGGAGAACGTGGTGCTACTCGGATTCTCTTATTCCTCGCTGCAGGATCGTACAGCTTTCACAGGGAATTCACAAACCTTCCGATGGCACATAGCCGCAGCAGTGTTCCGGGCTGACAAACGCGTCTGTCATCATAACCATCAACATTTCAATATTTTAATGCGACTTTTACAGATTTTCCATTTCAATATAAAATGTATAAAAAAAATATTAATAAAATGTATAAACATTCCATAAAACTCCAATAAAATGAAACTGCTTCTGCCTACATGACATGGAGGTGCACGGCATCACCGAGTGATGACATCACTGCATCTAACATAAGGTATGTCATGAAAAAATGTCATGATGAGGGGGGAGGGGGGACCAGAAAAGGTAAAAAACAAGCAGATTAAACTTCAGCCGTAATAATTGAATGCCAATTCAAAAGATGTTTTCCTTTTTTGTTTTGCAGCTTTCATGAATAATATCCTCGATGTTCCTGCCATGAAGGTCCTTGTTCAGATACTTCCTGTTATGGAGTGACTAGACTTGCTTCCAGTTAGACTCCTCTGTCGTCACCCTCTCCGATGAGCCAATGGTGGATGTTACGAGCGGCTGCGCCAACGCACATTGCACAGACGCAGTCCGCCGTTGTCACCATCAGAAAGGTGGTCCAGGCCAATGACGGGCAGGTGCCACTGGCGCGAGGCATTGGGGACAGGAAGGGGCTGGAAGAGATCAGCAGGACTGAGATGTAGCAAAGGATTGTAAACAAGAAACAAACTTGACGATTATTTATATTACAAAGTAAAACCAAAAGTAGCAAAACCAGTACTTAGGGGAACGGAGGAGCATGGGACTCCCCCCTCCTTGTCTCATGTGACAGCTCTGGTATTTAGAAATTGATGTTGGGGAACCCAGAGCTGTCACATTAGGGAGGGGAGAAAGTCCTCAGGCCTCCGTAACCTCCAAGCCGTGTTCTACAAAGATCGAATATTTCCGTTATATGTGGAGTCATCTGTGTTCAGTCATCGCCGGGCTACTCCTATGTCTTGAATACTCCAACAGTGAGATCTCTCTGACATAATTCCCGGCTCTGTTCCTGTCCACCTGGGAATCTTGGGTGCCCCCAACCTGCTTTGTGTGTTCCCAGCTTTCATAACATCATTATTTGTAATATAAAATATATAATAAATCCATCAGGGATGGTGGGGGCCCCTCATAATGGGCACAGCGGGTGTACAGACCCGGGAACTCAGCACAGGGATGGCGGGAGCTCCTCATAATGGGCACAGCGGGTGTACAGACCCGGGAACTCAGCACAGGGATGGCGGGAGCTCCTCATAATGGGCACAGCGGGTGTACAGACCCGGGAACTCAGCACAGGGATGGCGGGAGCTCCTCATAATGGGCACAGCGGGTGTACAGACCCGGGAACTCAGCACAGGGATGGCGGGAGCTCCTCATAATGGGCACAGCGGGTGTACAGACCCGGGAACTCAGCACAGGGATGGCGGGAGCTCCTCATAATGGGCACAGCGGGTGTACAGACCCGGGAACTCAGCACAGGGATGGCGGGAGCTCCTCATAATGGGCACAGCGGGTGTACAGACCCGGGAACTCAGCACAGGGATGGCGGGAGCTCCTCATAATGGGCACAGCGGGTGTACAGACCCGGGAACTCAGCACAGGGATGGCGGGAGCTCCTCATAATGGGCACAGCGGGTGTACAGACCCGGGAACTCAGCACAGGGATGGCGGGAGCTCCTCATAATGGGCACAGCGGGTGTACAGACCCGGGAACTCAGCACAGGGATGGCGGGAGCTCCTCATAATGGGCACAGCGGGTGTACAGACCCGGGAACTCAGCACAGGGATGGCGGGAGCTCCTCATAATGGGCACAGCGGGTGTACAGACCCGGGAACTCAGCACAGGGATGGCGGGAGCTCCTCATAATGGGCACAGCGGGTGTACAGACCCGGGAACTCAGCACAGGGATGGCGGGAGCTCCTCATAATGGGCACAGCGGGTGTACAGACCCGGGAACTCAGCACAGGGATGGCGGGAGCTCCTCATAATGGGCACAGCGGGTGTACAGACCCGGGAACTCAGCACAGGGATGGCGGGAGCTCCTCATAATGGGCACAGCGGGTGTACAGACCCGGGAACTCAGCACAGGGATGGCGGGAGCTCCTCATAATGGGCACAGCGGGTGTACAGACCCGGGAACTCAGCACAGGGATGGCGGGAGCTCCTCATAATGGGCACAGCGGGTGTACAGACCCCGGAACTCAGCACAGGGATGGTGGGGGCCCCTCAAAATGGACACAGCAGGTGTACAGAACCTTAGTGCAGGGATGATCAGAACCCCTCATAATGGGCACAGCAGGTGTACAGACCCGGGAACTCAGCACAGGGATGGTGGGAGCTCCTCATAATGGGCACAGCAGGTGTACAGACCCGGGAACTCAGCACAGGGATGGTGGGGGCTCCTCATAATGGGCACAGCGGGTGTACAGACCCCGGAACTCAGCACAGGGATGGTGGGGGCCCCTCATAATGGGCACAGCAGGTGTACAGGCCGGGAACTCAGCTCAGGGATGGTGGGAGCCCCTCAAAATGGACACAGTGGGGGTACAGACCCGGGAACTCAGCACAGGGATGGTGGGAGCCCCTCATAATGGGCACAGCAGGTGTACAGACCCAGGAACTCAGCTCAGGGATGATGGGAGCTCCTCATAATGGGCACAGCCGATGTGCAGAACCTTAGTGCAGGGATGGTGGGAGCCCCTCAATGCATGCAGCAGGTGTGCAGACCTGGAAACTCAACACAGGGATGATCAGAACCCCTCATAATGGGCACAGCAGGTGTAGACCAGGGCCCTCCTTTATTACAGAAGCCCTATCTGATTTACGCACCATGCCTATAACGCAGGACTGTGGGGAGTTAGGGTTAACGCTGTTGGCTGTGGGGGTGTATAGAATACGAAGAATAATCTGCTTTTCTATTTTCCATAATAGGTGCTGCCAAGGAAACAACTCGTCATTCTCTGTTTCCCTCTCCAGTGTAAGAGGGATCCGATATTACAAGGGGCCACCGTTAGTCTTGGCTAATTCATTAGAGTCAAACTACAGTAGTAGGAGGGGCAGCAAAGGCATCTGCCTAGGGTGTTGAGGAAGCAGGGGCCACAATACCGCCGTTTTCTAAATCTTGACCTTCTCTAATATGTGGTCGGCAAGACAAGAAGAGCAGATCTGTCATTTGTAGTGTGGAGCCATTAGCTCTGACAGCTCTGGTGTAAAGCAAGCAGGCTGCTGAGAGTTAGGGGTTGGGTTATGGATTAGTTTAGTGTTTGGGTCAAAGGTTAAGGCTCACTTAAGGTGGAGGTGAAATATTAGCATCGGTTTAAGCAGGGCCGGATTTCCCACAATGACAATCAAGGGGCAGCATGGAGTAGAGGGGTAGCAGGGAGTAGAGGGGTAGCAGGGGTGTGAAATTCCTATCTCCTGACGCCAAGGACATGCAGTTCCGGGCGCCGGGCGGGTAATTGTTTTCTACATTTAGCCCGAAAAAGACCATTGAATGTAGTTCCCCCTGGAAGGGGGCATTGTGGATATTTGATACGAAGTTACAGGCCAAGTAGGTGCCCTTACAAGAAGAAGGTGGAGAAGGGTGAAGCTCACTTAAGGTAAAAGCACAATAAGTGCACTTATGGTTTAATAAAGTTTGCCATGGGTGACCCCTTAATAAAAGCCAAACCTTTAGGATTTGTGTTGATGGGCAAATACAATATACTTTCAAGAGCATTTGAGATCAGTTTTAGATGCTTCTGAGATCATTCAAAGTTCAGTGAAAGGAGCATTTGGCCCGAATTTGGCCATCTTCTGACCTGCATTTGACCTCCAACTGACTTCCTTCTTAACTGCATTTGACCTCCAACTGACTTCCTTCTGACCTGCATTTGACCTCCTTCAGACCCACTGTCAACCTCATTCTGACCTGCATTTGATCTTCTGTTGACCTGCTTTCGACCATCTTCTGACCTTCAGTTGGTCTCCTTCAGACCTACAGTTGACCTCTTTCTGAACTACTTTTGACCATCTTCTGACCTGCATTTGACCTCCTTCAGACCCCTAGTTGACTTCTTTCTGACCTGCATTTGATCTTCTTTTGACCTGTAATTGACCATCTCATGACCTCCATTTGACCTTCTTCAGACCTTAAGTTGGTCTCCTTCAGACCTACAGTTGACCTCTTTCTGAACTGCTTTTGACCATTATTATTACACATGATTTATATGGCGCCAACAGTTTTTGTGCAGCGTTTTACAATATAAGGAAGACATTACAATACAACTTAAGACAAGATGTTAAGAAGAGCCCTGCCCCTGAGGGCTTACAATCTAAAGGGGAGGGGCAAGTGATACTTGAGGAGGGAGCTGTGTGGGGATGAATTGCTTGAGAATGTGACCTTCTGACCTGCATGTGACCTTCTTCTTACTTGCAGTTGACCTCCTTTTGACAATTCCTTCCTTATGAGGTCCCACTGGGGGACCGCTGCCCTAATGCTACTGACAGACTGTATTGTATATGTCGTTGTTCATTTTGTCCAGAGTTTTTTTTTAGCCTTACTTCCTGTGAACATTGCAGGGTGTCACAAGTACAAAAAGTGCAGGAAGTCTCTCTGATGGCCAGGCACACAGCAACATGAGCGCATCTATTTTGGAAGGGGGATGTCAGTTCAGGACTGTATTGCACTCCGTGTCTTCCTGCACCCTCTGAATTCTTGGGGAGGGAAAATCATCCCATGAGGGACACAGAGAGCAATAATAAAACTTGATAGACGTTCTGAACATGTAAAAAAAGGAGAGATGTTGGCTGAAGTTGGGCTGTAAACACACAGGTTCACTTTAACGTGAAACCTCCCTTAAAGGCACAGGTACGCACAAGGGACCCCACACATCACCACGGCAGCTGAGGCCCCCCCCTATGCGTCACTGCACCAAATCAGTCAAGCAAAACAAATGGCAAACGCACTCATCATTTTGTTACCAGCTTTACAGCGCGGTGCACATGGAAGGGCCTTATACAGGACAACAGCAAAAAGTTTCCCAGCACGAGGGATCCCTTGTGCGTCCCTGTGCCTTTAAGGGAGGTTGGGCTTCCTCCTGACAAACCTGCACCCAATTATTTATTTTGCCACATGTGCTCCAAGATGGAGACTCTCATAGTTCAGAGTTAGGACCGCACTATGAGAGGTGCCTTGGCGCGGCTGTGCGGCTTTCACATATTCTGCAGAAGACGTGTATCTAAACCTCTGTTATTAACCTTAGCGGTGAGACAAGTTTTTTTGCATGCCGGCTGGGGAGTGTGCCGGGAAACTTTTTGCTGTTGTACTGTATTAACCCCCTCCATGTGCACCTTGCTGTAAAGCCGGTAACAAATTGATGAGTGCGTTTGCCATTTGTTATATTAGAGAAGTTGGTCCCTGCTCAAAATGTGTATTTCCCGAACCTGCAAAAAAAAAAGTGCAGATGCGCTCGAATCACCAGCGACAACTGGGACCCAACTTGTCTTCAAGAAGTAAATAAAAGAAATAATATTCGGTATAAATTCAATTGCAGCCATTATCCAAATCCAATAGCGCCTTCTTTGTTTTTCTTGGCAATAGATTCTGACTTCCTACAACGCGCATTATGTAAGCCATGGGCGCCTAATGAGTCAATTGATTGTTTTAAGTGCGGAATTGTCTCCCGTCGGATCCACGCGCGCTCGGTCTATTGGTCTCTTCTGTTGTCTGTAAATGACTGACCTATTTCTCTGCCACCTACGTTGGCTTCCTGTGTTGCAACACTCTTCATGTAATGCACAGGTCGCTCGTAATGAACTACTTTCACAAATGGCGTGCTCCGCGCTCACATGTTTTCCTGAAAAGCTATTATAAAAGCGGACCAGAAAACGTTGAATTGAGCCGGGGACTTGTAATTAATATTATGTAACGGCCTTTGCAGCCGTGCGCTGGGCGCAAAAAATAAACACCAAGTTCAACAACATTCATCACTGATCAGGGTTTGAATAGATTAGATTCTGCCCAGCCAGTGCTACAGGTAATGCAGTCCGGCCGGACAGTAAAACCAGAGCATTGAGCTCACTTTTTTAAGTAATGAAGTTTGGTCACTGCCCCCCCTTCCCCGGTCTGTTGGCTAGTTCCCCCCCTGCCCCCCCTTCCCCATTCTCAAGGCCCTGAATGCATTCATTCATGTTTACAGGTGGAGTGCACCTGAACTCATTGCTTCCCTTCATCAGGGGGACTTCTTAGCCCTTGTTCACACCTGAATGTTTTGTAGCGCGTTCTACGCTCGACGAACGCTCTACAAAACGTTCAAACATCTAAATCCCATTGTATTCAATGGGTCTGGTTCACACCTTGGCGTATTCCAGCCCCTCCCTAACGCGCTACAAAACGGCCCACGCCTGAAAAGGTACATGTACTATTTTGGGCCGTTTTTGTTGCGCTTTTCTATTGGGATACAGCCAAGTAGCCCTCGGAAACGCGCGTTTGTCGTGCAATTTTTTTACGTGCGACAGACGCGCATATGCAATACGCCTAGGTGTGAACCAGGGCTTAGCGTTGGTCAACAGTAGAGATGTAATTCTTCATATACGCATCTTTCCTTCTCAACAGCACGTCCTGCGTTTTGCAGTGGGGCCCAGGGCTGTAGCTACCATGGGTCGAGTGAGGCACTCGCCTCAGGCGCAGCTGCGAGGGGGCACAGCCAGGGCCGGCCTGGCTGGGCCCCCTCGCCCCTGTTGCCATAGCGAGCACAGGGCGCCATTGGCAACAGGTGGTGCCAGGCGGCAAACACAGCCGCGGCTTGGCAGGGAGAAGAGGAGCGGCACAGGCTCCAGCTTCTCCTCGGATCCCCGCTGCTCTACCCCACCTGTATGGGCAGAGGCGCATGCGTGCCGCCATCCTGGAGGCGGGGCACATGATGTCACATACCGCACACGTCTATTGGGGGGGCACAATTTTCTGTTCTTGCCTCGGGTGCAAAAAGAGCTAGCTATGGCTCTGGTGGGGCCCTCCCATTTGGCCTTTCCTCAGCAACCAGGGTTTTCACCAAGGCGCTGGTCCTAGTTCTTGCTCTGTGTACTCCCAGGGCATAGCTGTTCTGGGCTAGTTGGACAATCTACTGCTGATGGAACAGTTGTCTCTCTGCTGAAGGGCATTCTCCCATTCTGGACCTCAAGGCTCTAAATGTATTAATACGCATTTACAGAGTTCATATGGAGTGCACCTGCTCAGTCATTGCTCCCCTTTTTTGGCCGTAGTGAAAGATATGAATCTTCATATACCCATCTTTCCCGCTCACCAGCACTTCCTGAGGTCCATGGTGGGTCCTTCCCGTTTGGCCTTTCCTCAGCGCACAGCTTTTACCAGGGTGCTGGCCCCCGGTTCTCGCTCTGCTGGACTCCCAGGGCAAACCAGTGCTGGGCTACTTGGACAATCTCCTGTTGAGAGAACAGTCGTTGAAGGCTTTGTCTTACTGAAGACCCTGCAGAACTTTGGGTGGATCCTAAACTTGCAGAAATTGTCACTGGTACCAACACATCAGCTGGAGTATCTGGGTCTAATCCTGGATACAAGCCAAACTAGAGTCGTTCTCCCTCAGAAAAAGCTGCAGACTCTTCAGCCTCAGGTTTACACTCTTCTAGTCCTGGAGCCCACCAACTCTTCACTCTAACATGCTGAATCAGAGCTTTGTTTTTGATGGTAGCGTCCTATGTAGTATTACCCATTACGCAGTGCCACTCTAGATCAGTGGTTCTCAACCTGGGGGTCGCGACCCAAAAGTGGGTGGCAACCCACAGTTGAGGGGGTCCCCACGTGCCTTGTGCTGCTCTAGGTAAGAGCTCCTCAGCCTCTTCCTAGCGTGGCAGTGTCAGTTCTCCTAGATGGAGCTGCAGCAGCAGCGGCCGGAGAGGATCAGAGAGAGGGGGAGCAGGCAGGAGTGAGGGGAGGTGAGTGATTGATCACCAGAAAGCGCGCACTGGACGCCAGAGAGTCCCACTAGCCACTTGAGAGCCCGCATAGCCTCCTGAGAGCCCACACAGATACTAGTATTGGCGCATCCCTAAATGTTACGGTTGGGGGTCACCACAACTTGGCAAATGTTACCAAGGGGTCCCGGCCCTAGAAATCATCGTAGGGCAAGTCTCGTCTGTCTCTGGACGGGCCCATTCATCTGATCCCTAAGACCTGCCTCCTCCTTTTGGATGCAAGTTCCAAGTGTTGGACTGGCAGCGGTATGCAGTGCAGTAGAACCTTACTGGCTCACAAGGTTGAACCTTCCTTTCCTAGTCTGGTGGCAGGTAGGACTTGTGGAAAGCCTGCTGGTGATCCTTCTTCCCTCGCTGCCCTGTAGCTCAGCGGCACTTCCTCCGGGCAGGACCGTACTTCCCAATGGAACTGAGGCTGGAGGCAAAGATAACCTTAACCTGGAAGCATCATACGGATTTGGAGTTTTCCTGGCTACACGCTGGCCTTTCAATCTGAGAAAGCTGCTTTCCTGGCTGCCATGCGAACCTTCTGCCTCTGGTATTTCCAGGCACCAATGGAAGGCAAGTGTGTAGCCACTAGCCAGTAACACTCCAAATCCGTATAATGCTTCCAGGGTAAGGTTATTTTTGCCTCCAGCCTCAGTTCCATACGGAAGTACAGTCCAGAAAGTCCTGGAGCAAAAGGCAAAAGAATAGGCGAAAGGACGGCATGACAGGGTGGGCAGGCAGTCAGGTAGAGAAAGGGTTAAGTTAGCCTAAGGAAGGTGCTCGGGTGTCACTTACCGTGATTGGCTGGGTCAAGTGGTCCAGGAGGAGCATCCAGGGTGGTTAGAGCAGGAGGAGGGGTGATCCAGGCAGTTGGGAGTCAGCACAAGGTCAGTTCACTTCCCGCCCTCCCTCCCTAACGTTTTTTTTTTGTTTTTTTTTTTGTTTGTTTGTTTACTGCTTGTTTTAATTCACTTGCTTGTCTTTCAGAGGCTGGATCTCGGTGGCGTTGGTTAGGTCTGCGCATGGCGGGCTACGGTGGCTGTGGGCTGCGTCCGTGGTGCGCGGCCCCGTTTGTTCTCTGGCGGGTTCAGCAGAGAGAGAGGTCAGAAATAGGTGTAGGAGGTCTCTGCTGTTACTTCCCAATGTTGTCCCTGAGTCGGTGGGTTGCGGCTAGGGGCCAGTGGTTTAAGGGGGTAAGCAGAGATCTTCGGTGGTTGAGTAAGTGGTGCCTGCGCAGACCTCACGCCAAAGAATAGGTTACAGAGAAATTGTTGTTTATGTTGTTAATGTTTGAACGGAAATTATATATTTAAAGATATTTTATAATAAACGGCTGCTACAGCCATTTTATATCCAACCTGGTGTGGTCCATTATTTAAGGTGGGCATGGGTCATGGAGGGGTTAAGGGTTGTAGTCAGCAGTGGGTGGTTGGGTCATAGGACGGCTGTGCCTTACCCTGTCATGGTTGCAGGACGTGCCACTGAGCTACAGGGAAGAGGGATCACCAGCAGGAACCTGAGGGAGCCTAATAAATTCCCTCGTGAGGATAGCTTTCCTGTAACACGCAATCACTATTTATAAGACTGGAAGCAAAGCAAAACCTATAATGTGTATGTGCAAAAGTACGGGCACCCGGCCAATAAGTATTCAGTATCTCCGCCTCAGGCAGAAGTCCCGGCAAACTTTTCTTGTTGCCAGATAACAGGCGGTCTGTTATTACTTTAGAGTAACTTCCACCCTCTTCTTTACAAAACCTTTCCAGATATATACTCAGCTCATCTGGTATTGGCTGCACTACCTCTGGGGATTCAGTAACCAATAACAAGTAATAAAGTAAGTACACTATACACCGAGTGGGCA
>NW_017307248.1:402994-405119 GCF_000935625.1 Nanorana parkeri
CGGCCACTCAGTGTATATAATAATCCGGCCACTCAGTGTATATAATAATCCGGCCACTCAGTGTATATAATAATCCGGCCACTCAGTGTATACCCATGGGAGTAAATGTGAAAGGCATGCATGTCTATAATGTTTCTCTCACATAATTTTAATGGTAAAAATGGTATATTGGGCCGAGGGTGAGCCCCTGCCTGGTTCTGGCACTTGGTCAGCCAAGGGAGTCACCCAGCATAAAGGGCTTGGGAGCGGCTAATACCTATTTTGCAATAATCTGGAGGCTGGGTGAAAGTACAATATAAATAAATTTGGCTGAGAAACAGAATATTTATTTAAACAGATCTCCACACCAGAGCAAAAATAGGGACATTGGCGGAGGAATGAGAGACAGAAGGGATTTGGATCCAAAGAGGGACAGTCCCTTCAAATAAGGGACATTTGGTTGCTATACTGGTAGATATCACCCTGTGGTGTCTCCTGTCGTCCCCCGGTCATGCTAGCTTCATAACTTCATGTCTCTTTCTTGGCATAGGGCTGAGGCCACTTCAGAATGCAGCTTTCATACAGCGCAGGTTTTGGGCGTTTTTATTTGCTTTTCAGTGCTGAAATGCAATTAAAAACTCCCCAAACCTCCCTTTTGAAATCGGCGCGGTAACCTAACCGCAATGATCCGCAACCGCCCTGGTGTGAATGGGTTCTAAATGTCACTTTCTTTACATTGGAACAATGTTGTGCTGTTGAGTTTAAGTTTAGCGACACCTTTATTACATCGACCTGCGACATTTTGATTGGGTATGAGCTTTAGGTTTGGGTTGACCTTGAATTCGACCCAAATCTAAGCTTGCAGTTCCACGAACCATTTTGCCAGTTTGCCCGCCCACCGAACCTCTGACTGTGTCCTATCCACCAATGACATGGTACAGCTCGCACAGCCTCATTGGTTGACTGAGCCGTACAGCATCATTGGTTGCTAGGGTGCAGGTGGACGTACCATGGCAACCTATGATGCCGTGGGGTCATCAGCATCTTAGCAACCAATGAAGATGTCTAGGCCACACAGCATCATTGGTTGCTAAAATGCTGGTGGCCCCAGAGCATCATTGGTTGCTATGGTGCTACTTAGCAACCAATGGCACTGTGTGGTCCAGTCACTAGCATCCTAGCAACCAATGACGCTGTGTGGTCCAGTCACTAGCATCCTAGCAACCAATGACGCTGTGTGGTCCAGTCACTAGCATCCTAGCAACCAATGACGCTGTGTGGTCCAGTCACTAGCATCCTAGCAACCAATGACGCTGTGTGGTCCAGTCACTAGCATCCTAGCAACCAATGACGCTGTGTGGTCCAGTCACTAGCATCCTAGCAACCAATGACGCTGTGTGGTCCAGTCACTAGCATCCTAGCAACCAATGACGCTGTGTGGTCCAGTCACTAGCATCCTAGCAACCAATGACGCTGTGTGGTCCAGTCACTAGCATCCTAGCAACCAATGACGCTGTGTGGTCCAGTCACTAGCATCCTAGCAACCAATGACGCTGTGTGGTCCAGTCACTAGCATCCTAGCAACCAATGACGCTGTGTGGTCCAGTCACTAGCATCCTAGCAACCAATGACGCTGTGTGGTCCAGTCACTAGCATCCTAGCAACCAATGACGCTGTGTGGGCCAGTCACTAGCATCCTAGCAACCAATGACGCTGTGTGGTCCAGTCACTAGCATCCTAGCAACCAATGACGCTGTGTGGTCCAGTCACTAGCATCCTAGCAACCAATGACGCTGTGTGGTCCAGTCACTAGCATCCTAGCAACCAATGACGCTGTGTGGTCCAGTCACAAGCATCCTAGCAACCAATGATGCTGTGTGGTCCAGTTTCTAGCATCCTAGCAACCAATCACGCTGTGTGGTCCAGTTTCAAGCATCCTAGCAACCAATGACAGTCGCACAGCATTATTGGTTGCTAGGACACAGGCAGTCCTGAGTTTGGTTCTCTTGGACCTGGGTTTCTGGCTGGGTTCAGTGAACATCTGAGCAAACCCAACCCAGGCCATTTCGCCTATCACTAATCATGATATATCTCCCGCATTTCAATGACACGTGCGATATACTGCACATCTGCGGACGCAACGCCT
>NW_017307248.1:405153-407223 GCF_000935625.1 Nanorana parkeri
CATGATACAAAACATGTTATTATTTCCCAATCATTCATCCAAGGTTATGAAATCATTCAAAAGTGAAACCTGACTCAGTGAGCCTCGGCCGCGTCGTGTAACCACAGGCCGTTATATAAGAATATGTAACAGACTGAGGAAGATTCTGCAGCTCTGGAGTCATACATTTCAACGTGGAAAGGAGCAGAAGTCGGGGGGAAATCACCGAGCATTTCCCGCACACTCACCATTTCCTATGCTCAGGACTGTGTGTAGATACGGAGACGGGACTGATCGGCTGCTGACATAACAGGATAAGCCACTTAGGATGGCTCCCTACAAGCAAACAACACCTAAAACACTTAACACTCTATACTCCAAGGGAGCCAGAAGGCCAACGTCTCCCAACTTCTTCTAGGGGCGAAGGATTTATGACTGGAGGAAAAGAGTTTTAGCCTTGGCATACATAAAGGGTTCTTTACTGTTAGAGCTGTGAACCACAACCTGCCTACCCCATATCCCATCATGCCTCTGGTTGCCGGGAGCTGGGCAGGACACCGGCCAGAGCATCCCAGGTTGCTAAAAGCCCGGTGGGGGAAATGTGCACGGCCCTTAGACATCTCTCCGCCCTGCTCTTAGCAACCTGGGTCTCTCTGGCTGGAAAGGGGGCAGCAGGCACACTGCTCCGCCCCCGGGTGACACCCAGCCTCGGGACGCCCCTGAGTACTCACCCAAATACTCGGCACCGATACCGACACTCGTATCGGTATTGGTGCACCCCTAATTGTAACCATGCGCTTTTAGCGCGCCGCGATCCTGCGTTGTTGCACGCGTAAACCCCCATTGGTGTGAAGGGGCCCCTCAGGGAGCCTCTTGCACTCGGCGGCAGCTGACAGAGGTAGAGTAGATTTTTAACTCGTGACAATATTGTCTTAACCTTCAGATTCCCAGATCCCGCGTCTCTCTCCTTTTTGCTCTTTTAGCGCCCATTATAAAAGCACTCGAATTCTCCCGCACAGAGATAAGCATCTCTTGAAGCTGCAAGGAGAGGTCAGGCTGGCGGCTTGTTAGCACCTTGCGAAACAAAAGGGACCTAATCCAGCCCCGGAGAGCCGTAACCAGAAAAGCAAAGTTTACTTGAAAGGCAAAGATTAGGATATTTGTTCAGAGATTGTTAGCGAGGCGCTGGAGGCCGTAGAATGCGGACGTCGGCCTCTGCGAGCGGCGGACATTAGAATCGGCACGTGGGAGATTCCAATTTGTCACATATTTTGGGTTGTTACCTCGGGAGTCAGGAAGAGCTCAGAACCCGGTTCCTTAGAATCTGGAAGGAGCCCAATCAGCTGCGGCCAGCAAATTTCCTGCCCACTGCTTGATGTAAACAAAGGGGCGGGATGTAGTGAACTCATTGACCTTATATGGCTACACGCCCATATTTGGTAAAATTACATTTACCCAATGTGACCATATAAGGTAAATGACATCAGCACAAGCATCCCGCCCCCTTTGTTTACATGCAGCTGAGGGACGGGAAATGCCCCAATCCTGCAGCTGATTGGGTGCCCCTGTTCAGAGGATATGAACCTCATCTCTAGTTGTTACCAGGACGACGGGATTAGATGGGGATCTTCCATTACGCACCCTAGTTTTGGTGAACCCTGCTGGCCATTAGGGATTTCCCCTAATTAGGAGGGATTTCCTCTCACTTCCTTTTGTGGCTATCAGACAGGAAGTGAAGAGAAATCCCAGAATGGGACACAGATGGCGGAAAAAAAAAAATCAGCACCCTCCAAATATATATTAAAAAAAAATTCAGATCTTAGTTGCAAGCAGAGATTTCGAGTTTCTATTTTAGCAAAATTTTGTCGACTTTTCAAAACAATTTTGCAGAAATCACCTCGTTCATCCCCAAACATTATCATCATCGCGGGAGAGTAATTATGAGTCTCATCCTCCGGGGGCCGCGCTGGGCCGTATGAAATATTCATGGCGCTTGTTTACCGTCGGTGAAGTAACATGTATGTGGCCCCCGTCTAGACGCCGCCGGGACACTATGGTTATTCATGGCGGGCTCGGCACACATAATTGGGG
>NW_017307248.1:408200-417486 GCF_000935625.1 Nanorana parkeri
AAATTGGGGGGGGGTCTCATTACAATGATGGAATTGCGGAATCTAATGGAGGGAATGTAACCGGCGCGAGGAAACGAGGCGGAGGCGAAACATCGCCATGCTGAGGAGAGTCTGCGCACTCCTATCCCCCATCAATACTCACCGCTGTGTATGGTCATTGGGGGGGGAGGGGGGAGGATGGGGGACCTGGATAAAACCCGCCACCATGTTGTTGGCTCGGCCATTGTACTTAAAGAGACCCTGTCACCACATCATTCGTTTCAACATAAATCTTCCCATTAGCGCATATGAGCGTTTATTGTATTTGTTGCATGTAAACCCCTCGCTTGTGTAGACGTCCAAAACCCCGAGACTGCTGCTGGGTGCCGCCATCTTGGATGTGACGTCAACAGACTCAGAGCTGCCACTCTAGAGCATTCCCCTTCCCTTCCAGTTGCCACATATAAGGTTATGCAGTGAGGGGTGGAGGGGCTTGGCCAGCACGGACAGCGATTAGACACTCCCAGAAGAGCAGAGGGCTCCTGTGTGTGTCCCCATTGTAGATTTAATTGTCATTTTCTGCCGCGTTGTCACCAAGGGGGAAGTAAAAAAGGAAATCTCCTTGACTGTCCCTGGCCCCGCCCCTTTCATTCATTGGATTTCAGGTCTTTTAATAACAGAGGTTCGGCATCACATGTGGGTGTTACCTATGCAAATACAGCCTGCCTAGGAACGCCCACTCCTCCAAAACTTTACCCACCCATCTAGGCATTCTGATATTTGCATAACTCCTCCCATCAGGGTAGAGGCAGGGGGAAGCATTTCCTCAGTCTCCCCTTCCCCCAGTGATCAGTCTGCTGCAGGCAGGAGGAAGCATTTCCTCAGTCTCCCCTCCCCCAGTGATCAGTCTGCTGCAGGCAGGAGGAAGCATTTCCTCAGTCTCCTCTCCCCCCAGTGATCAGACTTCTGCAGGCAGGAGGAAGCATTTCCTCAGTCTCCTCTCCCCCAGTGATCAGTCTGCTGCAGACAGGAGGAAGCATTTCCTCAGTCTCCCCTCCCCCAGTGATCAGTCTGCTGCATGCAGGAGGAAGCATTTCCTGAGTCTCCTCTCCCCCAGTGATCAGACTTCTGCAGGCAGGAGGAAGCATTTCCTCAGTCTCTCCTCCCCCAGTGATCAGACTGGGGGAGGCAGTTATATATCTCTGAGCCGGCATCTCAGTCCAGGAAGCAGATGGTGATCCTGGATGATGACTAAGCAGAGATGGCACCGTCCTTCTGGAGAGAGAATACATGGAAGTATTGCTCTGACACATTACTCATCATGTATGCAGATTGTATCTGGTGCTAGGTCTGCTTTCATTTCAGAGCAGTATGGAGCCTCTGGAGAAGGCCGGGGGAGGGGGATGGGGGGGCTCTCTGTAAATGTGTTTTTGTTTTTCAGAGCACAGTTTAGTTATGTCGGCCAACTTCTGCGCCGCATTAGCGAGTTAATAACTCATCCATCTTGTGCGGGGATATAGGAGAGTGCCATGTGCGCGCCCGCCTGTCTCGCAGTGCATTCCGCGTGCAGGTACGCCGCATCTGTCAGGGGAGCCGATGAGTTATTACATTCGTGTGTCCCCAGACATGGCGATGTCTCCCACACTGCGCTGCACTGCGGATTCCTCCAGAGCCCGCTGCGTAAGTGACACACAGAGCCCAACAGCGCAAAGGACCATTCGGATCTGTCCGTGCCGCCAAAGGAGCTCACGGTCTAATGTGCTGACCTCTGTCCTATGCACACACGGGGTGGAGCCGCTTTGCATGGAAGGCCGTTGACCTGTTTTGGGGTCTTGGTCGGAAACCGGAGGACATAGAGGGAGAGCATAGAAACTCCATGCGGACGCTAGTTAGAATCAAACGCTCATGGTGGCGTAAAATCTTCCCTGTGAGTGCTGTCCTGCCGCTGGCCAATTTCTATGGAACGCTCCTTACGAATCAAGAGATCGCAGATGCTACAGCAGTGTAAAATCTTCCCATGTGAGTGCTGAAGCAAAGCTGTCCCGCCGCTGGCCAATCTCTATGGACCTCTCACCACGAATAAAGAGACCGCAGATGCTACAGCAGTGTAAAATCTTCCCTGTGAGTGCTGAAGCAAAACTGCCCTGCCGCTGGCCAATCTCTATGGACCTCTCATCACGAATCAAGAGATTGCAGATGCTACAGCAGTGTAAAATCTTCCCTGTGAGTGCTGAAGCAAAACTGCCCTGCCGCTGGCCAATCTCTCTGGAACGCTCACCACGAATAAAGAGACCGCAGATGCTACAGCAGTGTAAAATCTTCCCCTGTGAGTGCTGAAGCAAAACTGTCCTGCCGCTGGCCAATCTCTCTGGAACGCTCACCACGAATAAAGAGACCGCAGATGCTACAGCAGTGTAAAATCTTCCCCTGTGAGTGCTGAAGCAAAACTGTCCTGCCGCTGGCCAATTTCTATGGAACGCTCATCACGAATCAAGAGATCACAGATGATACAGCAGTGTAAAATCTTCTCTATGAATGAGGGATCATTACCCCATTCACATTTGCTGCGGCCATGAATATGCACAAAAGTTGCACTTGGTGAAATGCGTGCGTCACGCCTGGAATGCTGTTATTCGCTAACGGCACCCCAAACACGGCAGCCAAAAGGCGCGATCATGCACGTTAAAAAGAAACACGTGCATCCAACAGCTGCATGGGCTTCTTTGCCCCGCACAGGGCAGCTCATTGAAACAAATGGGCTGTCCGATGCCGGCAAGTGGCAATGCGTCGCACATTCACCCGCGCCGCAAGTGTGAGCGGCGCCGTGAATGATGGTTGTTGAACAATTTGGAGCTGCGCGCTACAAATTGCTCCGGGGTGAATCAGGGCCGCCGAGGAAACAGCAGTGTAAAACTGGCCAACAGCAGGTTAATCCCTTCCCCTACAGGTGCAGCCGATTCATTGATACCATGGCTGCTCTGTGCCCACCCCCCCTCATTTATAGTGAGGGGCGTGGCTTATCCAAGAGCCCCCCTCATTGGCCCTTCTGAGCCCGCTAGTCCTAGTTTAAAGGCCATGCAAAAAAGTTTCCTAGGCCGATCTGCAGATAAATTCACCGGGGCTGCAGAGTCTCAAACCCGCAGGATTCACCCAAGGTGGCGGTGAAGCCGAATCTCATCCCTACAGCTGTGTGACCTGTGCATTAGAGACAGACCCCCCCCAGGGGCATCCCGAGGCCGGGTGACACCGCCCCGTGTCGTCATCGGGCGTGCGCGTGACGTCATCGCGCATGCACGGCCATCTGATTGACGCCTGCCGGCGGGTCCCCTCCTCTTTCCAGGCCAAAGTGAAAGTAAAAGTGTTCCTGCCAATCTGCAGCGGCTGACGGGCGGAGTGACGGCTGAGGCCCGTGCGGGAGAGACAAGTCAGAGCATGTCCCGGGGTTACACATTAACATGCAGCCTGACAAAGCGAAAAATGCGTCACAGCGCCGGGGCTGGAGACTCTGCAGCACCGAGCGCCCACGTGTGCCGTATAACTTTATATCCAGGTCACGTGACTGCAGCTACGCCTGCAGGGCGGCTATACGAGTCATCGAGTCACCCCAACACTGTATTCACCCCCCCCAAAATCTCAGACCTGCACTCAATCTGATAGGTGAAGCGCCGCTCGGAGAGGCTGCTGCTTCAACGGTCAACGCAACTGCCATTTGCAGCATTGCAAACTTTGTAAAACTGTTACTTTGTTGCATCCCTTAACCCTCCCTCTGCCCGGAGTTCTATCCAATTCTCCAACTCGGCGAGACCTCCAACTCCCATCAATGCGCCCGAGCAGCTAGCCGAGTGAATTATCCAGCTCTACAATCTGTGGTAGTGCACCTGCGCAGGCACCCGATGCCGCAAGCACTGACGGGAGCTGGAGGACTCGATTGCAATTTAGCCGCCGCACGGGCGCACCTACGGCAAGCGGAGAGGTCAATGAGGATTTACGAAAGCTCATGGCTGGCGCAGGCGCGGTAACGCCACCTCCTCGAAATCTAGCCACGAGTTGGCCACCTCGACAGAACGCCGGAGCCGGTTTTGGCGTTTTGTTTTTTTTTGCACACGTTACAATCCACATTTTAGGCCTGAGATTTACTTTAAAACCCCCGAACATGATATATTTCCTGAAAGCACAGACGCCGTAGGATAAAATGGTGATGGTTACAAATTAGTACATTGCATGATATTAGCGCAACTCTTTATCAAACCCGAAATTTCAGTAAAAAATACGCTCAGGTTAATTTTTGTGAACAAAAACACAATATAATACCTCTTTTTTTTCATAAAATATAAAAGACGAGGTTGTGCCGAGTACATAGATACCCAACATGCCAAGCTTAAAAATTGTGTGCGCCTGTGGAAAAAATACATTACCCCAATTTGGCCATAGTTGACCCTTTAACTGCCTCCGGGCCGTAGTAGAAAAACGGCCGGCCCGAAGCTCTCTAGATCTGAGCGGGCGTCTTTAGACGTATCAAAGAAGCAGGAAAGAAGCTGATGGAGCAGATCTGTGCTTCATCAGCTTCTTTTGGGGGGTCCTAGGTGACATTAGGGGTCTTGGAGACCCCTGATGCATCCATAAAGAGGACCTGTCACATATTTTGCTATGGGGTTTATTAGCCCCCGTATGTGATAGCAATAAAGTTTAGTGGAAAAAAGAAAAAGAAAAAAATAATTAAGTCCCCCCCCCCCCCTTTAAAGTTACACATGAAAAAGAATAAAAAAACAAGAAAAATGTTAAAGTCCCCACCCATAGATACACGCTTGCAAACATGCGTCGGGGGCGGATACGTGCAAAAAAGACGATTGCGGCCATTACGCCGCACATGTTACAAATCGCCGCGAACGTCGCAGTGAGAGCAATAAGTCTATGGCCATCAATCACTGATAACACTAAACTGATGAGTGCGGTAAAAGCTTTTAAAGTGTCGCCTATGGACAATTTAGGGTATGGTAGTTTTCTGCGATTTCGCGGGTGCGTGCAATTTTAAAGCTTGACATGTTTGGGGTCTATTTACCCGACGTGACCCCGACTTTTATATTTTACCAAAAAAGTGGGTAATAATAAATGTTTCCTAACATAATGTTAAAAAAAACCTTTTTTTTTTTCAAAATTTCCTGTAATTTTTCCTAATTATAATCAAAAATAAAACCCCCAGTGGTGAATAAATACCACCAAAAGAAAGCTCCATCTGTCCCCAAAAAATGGTATAAAATTAATTTCAGTGCAGCGTTGCATGACGGAATAAATGTCAGTCAAAGTACCGCAGCGCTGAACACTGGAAAATGGCCTGGCCAGGAAGGGGGTGTAAACACCTGGTCTTGAAGTGGTTAAAAGCCCGCGGAGGTCACAACTTTAGAGATATCCATGAATATTGGCCCAAGAATAATTGCTCTCACTCTGGCGCACGCAGCGATACCTTACATGGTTAGCGCAATTGCCGTTTTCATAAGTAGGTGCACCCGACGCTTGTTTACATTAGTATGCACGCGTTCACGGTGCTGGGAGTCTTTAACATTTTTGGGGGGTATTTTTACATTTATTTTATTATTTTAAACTTCTTTTTTTTTTTTAACTTAATTTCATTACTATCACATGGAAGGGCTCACAATCCCCCCAGGCGATAGCACATTGGAGGTGACAGGTTCTCTTTAAGTTGGCATCAGGGGGTCTATTAGGCCCCTAGTGTCACCTTTGCACTTCAATGAAGCTATTCAAGGGCAAAACGCGCTTTAATGGCTTCTTGATGACAGCTCAGAAGGTGGAAGGGGCAGCAAAGCCCAGGAAGCAAGACAGGGGGTGTCAGGGGGGGAGGAACGGACCCCTTTAGTGGAACGTGGAAGTGACAGTCGGCTTTACACCGGTAAATAGAGTGAGGACGGCTGTAGCCGCCGGAAGTCAGATTACAGGGGCCTGCTGCCAGCCACATATGACGCACGTCCCTGGCAGTGAAAGGGTTAAAGGAGCGTTCTGTCATTTAAAGGCACAGACCACTTTTTTGCCAAAATGTACATAAAGGACACAAATAGATGCAGCTCTGTATTCATTAAATGCATTTATATTTTACATGTAAGTCGCTGGATTTGACTCGGCATCAGCCTCTCCAGCCCTTGTACAGCAGAGCTCAGGCTGGAGGAAAGAGAAGCAGCACAGGGAGACAATCAGGCATGCTGCATTGCTTGCAATTAACTAGCTTATAGAAGGAGAGAGCAGAGTGACAACCAACAAACCAAAATACCCAACCAACCATCTTCCCAACTAGCCAATCAACTGCCCAACAACCCAACCAACCATCTACTCCACCAGCCAACCAACAAACCAACTACCTAACCCACCATCTACCCAACCAGCCAATCAACTGCCCAACAACCATCTACTCCACCAGCCAACCAACAAACCAACTACCCAACCAACCATCTACCCAACTAGCCAATCAACTGCCCAACAACCCAACCAACCATCTACTCCACCAGCCAACCAACAAACCAGCTACCCAACCAACCATCGACCCCACCAGCCAATCAACTGCCCAACAACCCAACCAACCATCTACCCAACTAGCCAATCAACTGCCCAACAACCCAACCAACCATCTACTCCACCAGCCAACCAACCATCTGCCCCACCAGCCAACCAACAAACCAGCTACCCAACAAACCAACCATCGACCACACCAGCCAACCAACTACATAACCCAAAGATATATACCAGTGTATGGCTAGCTTAATACTACACAACCAACTACCCAACCAACAAACCAACTACCCAACCCACCATCTACCCAAGCAGCCTACCAACTACTCAGCCAACCACCCAACCAATCAACTACCCAACCAACCATCTACCCAACTAGCCAATCAACTGCCCAACAACCCAACCAACCATCTACTCCACCAGCCAACCAACCATCTGCCCCACCAGCCAACCAACCAACCATCTACCCAACCAACCATCTACCCCACCAGCCAACCAACTACATAACCCAAAGATATATACCAGTGTATGGCTAGCTTAATACTACACAACCAACTACCCAACCAACCAGCCAACCAACAAACCAATCAGCTACCCAACTAACTAAGGTATATGTAGATCAATGTCGTGTGGTAAATATTATATACAGTATACGTACACATGGAGTGTCCCGGTGCCAGGAAGGTTCCGGAGGGGGTTGCGTGTCATAGGTCAGTATGGAGATGAGAAGGTGTTTACCTCGGGTGCTCATGGAATGCAGAGTTTCGGGCGCGTCACTTAGCAGTCATTTGTTTGGTGACTTCCCGCCGGTCGCGCATCTCCCGCACAATCTCTGATCTCAGCACTGACAACATCTCCTCCATAAACACGTTGTCACGCCGGCTCGCCGCCACCAGACCTCAGGAGGGGACGGCGGAGTGTGAGAATGAAGAGGCGATGAGCCCGGCGCGGAGCGGGTGTACACCGGTGCCGGGATCTTGTGAAACGCAGAGCTGACGCTTCCAAAGGTTAGCGGGAATCAGAGAAATTCCGAGGAGTGTGACTATAAAAGGCCGGAGGACCCGAGCAACGGGACTGACACGGGGACTTTGCTCTATGAGCAACCCCAACCACACAGTGCAAAGAGGACCTGTCACTGACACTGCAAGTCCCTATGAATACATTCCCCACACATCCCAGTATGAAAGAAGTAACTATCGCCTTCTGTCATTAACAGTGACCGTGTCTAGGCTGAGATGATGTCATCAGTCTCCTGCAGGCAGGGTGAAGCATTTCCTCAGTCTCCCCTCCCCCCAGTGATCAGTCTGCTGCAGGCAGGAGGAAGCATTTCCTCAGTCTCCCCTCCCCCCAGTGATCAGGCTGCTGCAGGCAGGAGGAAGCATCATACTCATCATCATAACAATGTGACAATGAACTAACAATAATAGAAAGAAACAGCAGCAGTACTACTATCATTAAAGGAGAACTATGGGGTCAGTGTTTTTCCCCATAGTTCTCCTTAGGGTAACGGGAGGACACAAACTAGCGTCCTCCCATCATCCTAGGCTCAGTATATAGGCAGCTACAGCTCGCGGTATACAGAGACGCCGCAGCCGGGACGGATCCCGACGTAGATGACGGGATCCGCCCAGCTGCGTGACTGACAGCTGGCTCTGCCTATCTAGAGGCAGAACCAGCTGTACCCGCCCCCTCCCCCGTCCGTTTCGCAGTCAGCGCTGGCGGAGCGGGGAGGGGGAATCCAGCCACACCCCTGTCACGGCAGAGAGCCGTGACAAGATCGAGAGGTGAGCGAACGCCGGTATGTGTTCGCTCACCTCCCGATCTACTGAGCCGACCTGTGACAGTCTCATTGTCACAGGTCGGCTACAACTATGAGGTGAGTGAAAAGCCCCTCCACCTCATAGTTCTCCTTTAATAATAATAATAAACACAAATATTCCCTATACAACTATGAATAATACTAATAATAATATTCTCCTTCATAATTCTTGTGGAATGACTTCAGATTTATTATTATTATTAGTACATTCCTAAATTTGTTCCTTTGCATTCCAACAAGAATACCCAGAGACAGCGGCTGATTGGCTGCCGGCTCTGTTCCTACGAAGATTTTTTTCCCACCGGCTCCCACGATCAGCTGACCTTGGGATGCCGGCTGAAAGGGTGACGGTGTTCTTTCGAGATGTCCAACTTATCGAGATCTCCAACCCATTTGCGTTAGCGCGCCTGCGCGGGCATCCGATGGCACAAGCAGCGACGCCAGTTGGAGAACTCAATGAGGAGGCGCACTTAGGGCAACTGGGCGAGGCTTGGAAAAATGCCAGGGCTGGCTCACTAGCGCCATCTCGTCGAAATCCCCAACGGCTGTGACGCTACGATTTGGAGTGAAGATAAAGACACCGGCACTCCAAATTCATAAGCAAACGTCTATTTATTGGCGTGCTGCATAGTAATTAGTCAATAAATAGACGTTTGCTTATGAATTTGGAGTGCCGGTGTCTTTATCTTCACTTGTGATTATAACGCATGCCACCCGTTGACTACCGCAGCACCCGCTTTTCAAAGGGATTTGGCTCCGATCCTCCAGCGCTGACTGGAGGAACGGACGGGGGAGGTGGCGGGCACAGCTGGCTCTGCCTCTAGATAGGTAGAGCCAGCTGTCAATCACACAACTGGGTGGATCCAGACAGTAATGTCGGGATCCGTCCCGGCGGTCTCAGTATACCCAGTGGTGTATTTTGGTTTTGTGCTGCCCTAGGCAAGACTAAACCCGAGCCCCCCCCCCCCCCCC
>NW_017307248.1:420182-424992 GCF_000935625.1 Nanorana parkeri
ATCAGTCTGCTGCAGGCAGGAGGAAGCATTTCATCAGTCTCCCCTCCCCCCAGTGATCAGTCTGCTGCAGGCAGGAGGAAGCATTTCCTCAGTCTCCCCTCCCCCCAGTGATCAGGCTGCTGCAGGCAGGAGGAAGCATTTCATCAGTCTCCCCTCCCCCCAGTGATCAGTCTGCTGCAGGCAGGAGGAAGCATTTCCTCAGTCTCCCCTCCCCCCAGTGATCAATCTGCTGCAGGCAGGAGGAAGCATCATACTCATCATCATAACAATGTGACAATGAACTAACAATAATAGAAAGAAACAGCAGCAGTACTACTATCATTAAAGGAGAACTATGGGGTCAGTGTTTTTCCCCATAGTTCTCCTTAGGGTAACGGGAGGACACAAACTAGCGTCCTCCCATCATCCTAGGCTCAGTATATAGGGAGCTACAGCTCGCGGTATACAGAGACGCCGCAGCCGGGACGGATCCCGACGTAGATGACGGGATCCGCCCAGCTGCGTGACTGACAGCTGGCTCTGCCTATCTAGAGGCAGAACCAGCTGTACCCGCCCCCTCCCCCGTCCGTTTCGCAGTCAGCGCTGGCGGAGCGGGGAGGGGGAATCCAGCCACACCCCTGTCACGGCAGAGAGCCGTGACAAGATCGAGAGGTGAGCGAACGCCGGTATGTGTTCGCTCACCTCCCGATCTACTGAGCCGACCTGTGACAGTCTCATTGTCACAGGTCGGCTACAACTATGAGGTGAGTGAAAAGCCCCTCCACCTCATAGTTCTCCTTTAATAATAATAATAAACACAAATATTCCCTATACAACTATGAATAATACTAATAATAATATTCTCCTTCATAATTCTTGTGGAATGACTTCAGATTTATTATTATTATTAGTACATTCCTAAATTTGTTCCTTTGCATTCCAACAAGAATACCCAGAGACAGCGGCTGATTGGCTGCCGGCTCTGTTCCTACGAAGATTTTTTTCCCACCGGCTCCCACGATCAGCTGACCTTGGGATGCCGGCTGAAAGGGTGACGGTGTTCTTTCGAGATGTCCAACTTATCGAGATCTCCAACCCATTTGCGTTAGCGCGCCTGCGCGGGCATCCGATGGCACAAGCAGCGACGCCAGTTGGAGAACTCAATGAGGAGGCGCACTTAGGGCAACTGGGCGAGGCTTGGAAAAATGCCAGGGCTGGCTCACTAGCGCCATCTCGTCGAAATCCCCAACGGCTGTGACGCTACGATTTGGAGTGAAGATAAAGACACCGGCACTCCAAATTCATAAGCAAACGTCTATTTATTGGCGTGCTGCATAGTAATTAGTCAATAAATAGACGTTTGCTTATGAATTTGGAGTGCCGGTGTCTTTATCTTCACTTGTGATTATAACGCATGCCACCCGTTGACTACCGCAGCACCCGCTTTTCAAAGGGATTTGGCTCCGATCCTCCAGCGCTGACTGGAGGAACGGACGGGGGAGGTGGCGGGCACAGCTGGCTCTGCCTCTAGATAGGTAGAGCCAGCTGTCAATCACACAACTGGGTGGATCCAGACAGTAATGTCGGGATCCGTCCCGGCGGTCTCAGTATACCCAGTGGTGTATTTTGGTTTTGTGCTGCCCTAGGCAAGACTAAACCCGAGCCCCCCCCCCCCCCCATCCATAATCTAAATTAGTCCCACCCCTTCGTGTTTAATACATTGTGCATAACCTGTCAGTCTAATTCTGCAGTTACCAATCTTCTACCTTGGCCGCTGGGCTCTGTAGGTTGCCCCGCTCTAGAGACATAACCCTGCATGGAGCTAATAGGCTGCACTTCCCCGGACTCACCACCACTGAGGTGCTGATGAGCACCATGACCATCTGGATCTGAGCCCTGGGGTCCTGCGGAAGCTCCTCCGCTGCCTGAAGTCAGAGATTTGGGTGCTGGTTTCCCAGGGAGGTCTGGCGCATGAACTACCAGTGCATCCGTATGACAGTCACACACACCAATACATTGCACAGCATGTTGACCAGGAAGAGGAAGGAGCTGCAGCCGGCATATATGTAGGAGTAGGCGGCATAGATGGACATGTTGGTCCCCCAGTCACAGAAGCACCAGGTCCAGGAGTACTGGCAGTAATTTATGAATAATTTATAATGTATTTATTTTTTGACGCCCCCATGGAAAGTGCCGCCCTAGGCAAATGCCTAGTTTGCCTTGCAGTAAATACACCCCTGAGTATACCGCAAGCTGTAGCTCCCTATATACTGAGCTTTGGGTGACGGGAGGACGCTAGTTTGTGTCCTCCTGTGACCCTGAGGAGAACTATGGGGAAAAGCACTGACCTCATAGTTATTTTTTAAGTAATTTTCAGGCCTAAAATGCTGATTATAACCCTTGGTCATTAGGGGGTTAAACAATGTAACACTTCCACGCCTCCACTGCACCACCTTGGTTGACATCTCTGTCCACGGAGGCCTCGTAGACACGAGCGTCAGCTCTGTGGGATGAGACGTGACCACATTAGCAGAACTGAAACCATCTTTTCTGGGCGGAGGAAGAAGATTCACTGACACAAGTGACTCCGGGGAACGAGGACGCTGAAGTGTAACCTATGAGAGGAGACGACGGACATCAGAGCGAGATTCGATGTCCCCACGCGGTAGGCGTTGAGGTTCCTCTGTTCTGCATTTCACTTACGTTTTTACTGAACGGTGCCGAGTGCCGGCGCGCACATTTCGGTCCTCACGCAGGAAGCCCCATTCACGTGGACGAGTCACGTCTTCATGTATTTACAGGAACCTGAAGATGAGACTGCGAGAGAAGCCGCCAACCACGCAGCGAATGGTACCCACGTTTCATTGTAGGATGTGGTGGCGCGCCTGGGCTCTGACATGGAACGCGCTCCATGAATGCACGTCAAAGTGAGCGTTTTTCCCCGCATTTGGCGCATGTTCATGGAACACCTAGGTGTGAATGGAGACTAATGGTGGTTCTGCTTGCCTAAGGCGGTTGCTTTAGAGTGGTATCTCTCCTGTGGCCGGTTGGTACGGTCCTTAGGATGGATGGAGAATTAACAGCCAACTGTTGCGTAACCCCCGAAACGCGGCGGAGGTCAGTTCTCAATGGACTTTTTTATTGCTGCATATAAAAACGGTATCAGGGCCCATTTCCATGGCTTGGTGGTCTTATCTTTTGACTTCATATAAGGTCTGTATACTTGGCTCGCTCTGGGTTCATTACAGGAGATCATGTTTGTGAAGACCAAGCTTCCCTAGATGACTTCACCAGATCCTCTGGAAAGCATCAGAAGCCAAGGCCGAGGTATTTCCCCGGGCAGCAGGTTTAAATACACACTACGCAGGCATGGCCCGCCATTGTCACCATCGCTATACCCTCCCTGAAAGAGGCCATGCAGTCATTGCTGGGGTACTTGTAGACACATGCCTCCCAACTGTCCTGGTTTCCGAGGGCTGCCCCGGAATTCAAACTCAGTCTTGGGGTCCCTCGGGTCAACGACAAGTCCCAGCACCGGGTGATGCAACACTCATTTCGGACTCTGTTGTATGTGAAGTCCAGACATCTGACCCACGTGAAGCCCATGCAGAAGAGTAGGGAAGTCTTCGATCCCGGACAAACCCCCATGTTTCCACCTTCCCACGTCTCACAGCTCTATATCCACCCAGCAAGATGGGCGCCAAAGGGGCATCCATTATATGCTGCATCTTTCTTTCATCCTTGGTCAGTTAGTCATGTGAAATACCTTTGGCTGAACTTCACATTGAAAGGTTGAGTGCCTTCCATGGCACAGTCCTCATTGGTTAAATAGAGGTACATCTATGCCAATGATTAGTGGAGCCAGAAAAGGGACTCTATGATTGACCTGGTGGGGCAGTTGCCCAGAGGAGCAAATAGCAGGGTGCCATGTTCTGGCTTTGGACTACCACTGTAAAGGTGAGCTGTGAGTAAAACCTGGGTTACCCAGAATCCTCTGCGCTGCCAAGGCCAACAGCCATTAGGAGGCATTAAGGTCAGGAGAAATGTACTCACTCATGTTTCACTTCTATTATCCTTCCAGGCAGCAGTGGAATTAAATCAAGCAGGCTGGCCAAGCATGAAGGTCGTAGTGGTGGCCAAGCATGCAGGTGGTAGTGGTGGCCAAGCATGAAGTTGGTAGTGCTGATCAAGCATGAAGGTGGTGGTCCTGGCCAAGCATGAAGGTGGTGGCCATGCATGAAGGTGGTAGTGGTGGCCAAGCATGCAGGTGGTAGTGGTGGCCAAGCATGAAGTTGGTAGTGCTGACCAAGCATGAAGGTGGTGGTCCTGGCCAAGCATGAAGGTGGTGGCCATGCATGAAGGTGGTAGTGGTGGCCAAGCATGAAGGTGGTAGTGGTGGCCAAGCATGAAGGTTGTACTGGTGGCCAAGCATGAAGGTGGATATGCTCGCCAAGCATGAAGGTGATAGAGCTGGCCAAGCATGAAGGTGGTAGAGCTGGCCAAGCATGAAGGTGGTAGTGGCGGCCAAGCATGAAGTTGGTAGTGCTGGCCAAGCATAAAGGTGGTACTGGTGGCCAAGCATGAAGGTGGTACTGCTGGCCAAGCAAGAAGGTGGTAGTGCTGACCAAGCATGAAGGTGGTAGTGCTGGCCAAGCATGAAGGTGGTAGTGCTGGCCAAGCATGAAGGTGGTAGTGCTGGCCAAGCATGAAGGTGGTAGTGCTGGCCAAGCATGAAGGTGGTAGTGCTGGCCAAGCATGAAGGTGGTAGTGCTGGCCAAGCATGAAGGTGGTAGTGCTGGCCAAGCATGAAGGTGGTAGTGCTGGCCAAGCA
>NW_017307248.1:426158-433123 GCF_000935625.1 Nanorana parkeri
GGAGCTAATAGGCTGCACTTCCCCGGACTCACCACCACTGAGGTGCTGATGAGCACCATGACCATCTGGATCTGAGCCCTGGGGTCCTGCGGAAGCTCCTCCGCTGCCTGAAGTCAGAGATTTGGGTGCTGGTTTCCCAGGGAGGTCTGGCGCATGAACTACCAGTGCATCCGTATGACAGTCACACACACCAATACATTGCACAGCATGTTGACCAGGAAGAGGAAGGAGCTGCAGCCGGCATATATGTAGGAGTAGGCGGCATAGATGGACATGTTGGTCCCCCAGTCACAGAAGCACCAGGTCCAGGAGTACTGGCAGTAATTTATGAATAATTTATAATGTATTTATTTTTTGACGCCCCCATGGAAAGTGCCGCCCTAGGCAAATGCCTAGTTTGCCTTGCAGTAAATACACCCCTGAGTATACCGCAAGCTGTAGCTCCCTATATACTGAGCTTTGGGTGACGGGAGGACGCTAGTTTGTGTCCTCCTGTGACCCTGAGGAGAACTATGGGGAAAAGCACTGACCTCATAGTTATTTTTTAAGTAATTTTCAGGCCTAAAATGCTGATTATAACCCTTGGTCATTAGGGGGTTAAACAATGTAACACTTCCACGCCTCCACTGCACCACCTTGGTTGACATCTCTGTCCACGGAGGCCTCGTAGACACGAGCGTCAGCTCTGTGGGATGAGACGTGACCACATTAGCAGAACTGAAACCATCTTTTCTGGGCGGAGGAAGAAGATTCACTGACACAAGTGACTCCGGGGAACGAGGACGCTGAAGTGTAACCTATGAGAGGAGACGACGGACATCAGAGCGAGATTCGATGTCCCCACGCGGTAGGCGTTGAGGTTCCTCTGTTCTGCATTTCACTTACGTTTTTACTGAACGGTGCCGAGTGCCGGCGCGCACATTTCGGTCCTCACGCAGGAAGCCCCATTCACGTGGACGAGTCACGTCTTCATGTATTTACAGGAACCTGAAGATGAGACTGCGAGAGAAGCCGCCAACCACGCAGCGAATGGTACCCACGTTTCATTGTAGGATGTGGTGGCGCGCCTGGGCTCTGACATGGAACGCGCTCCATGAATGCACGTCAAAGTGAGCGTTTTTCCCCGCATTTGGCGCATGTTCATGGAACACCTAGGTGTGAATGGAGACTAATGGTGGTTCTGCTTGCCTAAGGCGGTTGCTTTAGAGTGGTATCTCTCCTGTGGCCGGTTGGTACGGTCCTTAGGATGGATGGAGAATTAACAGCCAACTGTTGCGTAACCCCCGAAACGCGGCGGAGGTCAGTTCTCAATGGACTTTTTTATTGCTGCATATAAAAACGGTATCAGGGCCCATTTCCATGGCTTGGTGGTCTTATCTTTTGACTTCATATAAGGTCTGTATACTTGGCTCGCTCTGGGTTCATTACAGGAGATCATGTTTGTGAAGACCAAGCTTCCCTAGATGACTTCACCAGATCCTCTGGAAAGCATCAGAAGCCAAGGCCGAGGTATTTCCCCGGGCAGCAGGTTTAAATACACACTACGCAGGCATGGCCCGCCATTGTCACCATCGCTATACCCTCCCTGAAAGAGGCCATGCAGTCATTGCTGGGGTACTTGTAGACACATGCCTCCCAACTGTCCTGGTTTCCGAGGGCTGCCCCGGAATTCAAACTCAGTCTTGGGGTCCCTCGGGTCAACGACAAGTCCCAGCACCGGGTGATGCAACACTCATTTCGGACTCTGTTGTATGTGAAGTCCAGACATCTGACCCACGTGAAGCCCATGCAGAAGAGTAGGGAAGTCTTCGATCCCGGACAAACCCCCATGTTTCCACCTTCCCACGTCTCACAGCTCTATATCCACCCAGCAAGATGGGCGCCAAAGGGGCATCCATTATATGCTGCATCTTTCTTTCATCCTTGGTCAGTTAGTCATGTGAAATACCTTTGGCTGAACTTCACATTGAAAGGTTGAGTGCCTTCCATGGCACAGTCCTCATTGGTTAAATAGAGGTACATCTATGCCAATGATTAGTGGAGCCAGAAAAGGGACTCTATGATTGACCTGGTGGGGCAGTTGCCCAGAGGAGCAAATAGCAGGGTGCCATGTTCTGGCTTTGGACTACCACTGTAAAGGTGAGCTGTGAGTAAAACCTGGGTTACCCAGAATCCTCTGCGCTGCCAAGGCCAACAGCCATTAGGAGGCATTAAGGTCAGGAGAAATGTACTCACTCATGTTTCACTTCTATTATCCTTCCAGGCAGCAGTGGAATTAAATCAAGCAGGCTGGCCAAGCATGAAGGTCGTAGTGGTGGCCAAGCATGCAGGTGGTAGTGGTGGCCAAGCATGAAGTTGGTAGTGCTGATCAAGCATGAAGGTGGTGGTCCTGGCCAAGCATGAAGGTGGTGGCCATGCATGAAGGTGGTAGTGGTGGCCAAGCATGCAGGTGGTAGTGGTGGCCAAGCATGAAGTTGGTAGTGCTGACCAAGCATGAAGGTGGTGGTCCTGGCCAAGCATGAAGGTGGTGGCCATGCATGAAGGTGGTAGTGGTGGCCAAGCATGAAGGTGGTAGTGGTGGCCAAGCATGAAGGTTGTACTGGTGGCCAAGCATGAAGGTGGATATGCTCGCCAAGCATGAAGGTGATAGAGCTGGCCAAGCATGAAGGTGGTAGAGCTGGCCAAGCATGAAGGTGGTAGTGGCGGCCAAGCATGAAGTTGGTAGTGCTGGCCAAGCATAAAGGTGGTACTGGTGGCCAAGCATGAAGGTGGTACTGCTGGCCAAGCAAGAAGGTGGTAGTGCTGACCAAGCATGAAGGTGGTAGTGCTGGCCAAGCATGAAGGTGGTAGTGCTGGCCAAGCAAGAAGGTGGTAGTGGTGGCCAAGCATGAAGGTGGTGGCCAAGCATGAAGGTGGTACTGCTGGCCAAGCAAGAAGGTGGTAGTGCTGACCAAGCATGAAGGTGGTAGTGCTGGCCAAGCATGAAGGTGGTAGTGCTGGCCAAGCATGAAGATGGTAGTATTGGCCAAGCATGAAGGTGGTAGTGCTGGCCAACCATGAATCTCCCCTGCCAGGTAGTGGCTACAAAGAGGCTGCAGAAGATCAGCAGCACTGAGATGTAAGAGAAAACAAGTATTATTTTATAAAGAAGAACAGTTGTTTGAGGTACGCGGCGCCCAGAGAAAACTCCGCGACATTCAGTTAGGCCTTACATTTAATTTAAGACTGCCATGACACCTCGCGATGCGTTACCGAGTTCATCTGATGGCGTCTGTTCCTACACAACTGGCGCGGTGACAGCAGACGAGGGGAGACAGTATTGCGGTCTGAGTGATGTGCGGCCGTCTCCCGTTCTTCTCCCCGCCGTCTCCCGTTCTTCTCCCCGCCGTAGCTCAATGTACAGACGTAGAGATGTACTGATGAGATGTTGTTGCCTAAGTAACTGCACTCTCCGGTCTGGTTAGATGACATCAGAACATCGGGATTTGTTTCCTCCTCACGATGGCGGCACAAAGAATCTATTAGACATGTGAAGGCTCAAAAATGTGTTTCGTTTTGATCGGTTTAGATCCATTGGTACGGGGTTCTTATTAATGAACAATTAAATGTTTTTTTTTTCATCCCGCTGATAGAAGAAGAGAACAGAGTGACAAAGAGATGAGTTCATCAGTCCCCTGCTTGTCTTTTTACTAGGGATACACCGACACTATTTTGGGTATCGGTGCTCGCCCAAATGCTCCGATACCCTCCCCGATACCGGAACATTTCCTCTGACTGGCAGCGCTGTAGGGGAACATGGAGACAGCTTCCTGTGCGATCAGGAAGCTGGGCGGCAAGTAATGACCCGCCTCCTGGCTTCCTGATTGGCTGGGAAACCATCTCCATGCTGATTGGCCGGGAAGCCGGTTTCCCCGGTCAATCACAATGAAGCCGGCCAAACAACATGGAGCCGGCTTCCCAGGCAATCAGGAAACCAGGCGGCATGTCATTACCCGCTGCCCGGCTTCCTGATTGGCCCGGGAAGCCGTCTCCATGCTGATTGGCTGGGAAGCCGGCTCCCCGGCCAATCAGCATCAGGTCATTACTCGACACCCGGGTTCCTGATTGGCCGGGAAGCCTGTTCCATGCCAGCGGAAGCACCGGTATCGGTACTCGGTATCTGCGAGCAGGGGCGTCCCGAGGCTGGGTGACACCCGGAGCGGTAACCGAGTGACCCCCCGCCGAGACGTCACTGCGCATGCGTGTGACGTCACCACGCATGCGTGTGCGATGACGTCATCGCGCAGCAGTATTCTGATACCTGCCGGCGGCCATCTTGGTGATGGACGCCGGCAGAGAGAGAAGGGGACAGTCACCCGGCGGGATAAGGTATGCCGCCGGGTCCCTTCCTCTCTTTTCAGAGGGGGGTGACACCAAAATGACTGTGAGTCATTTTGGTGTCACCCCTCCAATGGTGTCACCCGGGTGCAGGACGCACCCCCCCCTTGTGACGCCACTGTCTGCGAGTACCAGAAGCAAAATATCGGTACCCCTACTCGATACCGAAAAAACGGTTTTGGTGCATCGCTACTTTATACTGAAGAGAAGTGAACATGACACTGCAGCAGAGAAAGATCAGGGCTGTGCTCTGTGGCAGAGCTGTGTAAATCTCGGAAATGGATGGACAGAGATACAAATCCGGATAAAACGTCGTAGAACGTGCGGCATGTTATCTGCGTATTTAGCGGTTTGTCTGGAACAGAGCGATCAGATTACGTTCTCCCCCCTACAATGCTGACAACAATCCGACGCGCAAGTAGAAAACAGATTACTTTTCGGGAAGGCGTCCATGATGGATGGGAGGGCCGGGGAGAGTCTGCAGTGTAATTTTGCTGCAGACAAAGGAGCAGGTGCGGAAAGCTGCAAACTCGGCACAAGGCGGCTAAAATTTCCCACCGAGACGAGAATCACATTTCACTTTCTTAATTACATTTTTTTTGTTGTTTTTTTTCCTCCATAAGCATAAAAACGTCTATTTTAAATAGTCACGAGCAAGCGGCGAGGAGCCGACGTCATCCAATGTGAGCTTCCTGCCGGCTGCTCTGTGGCTGGGGAACATTTAAAGGGTCAGTCCACCTACAACTGATATCCCATCGGGGTGTCACCCTGCACAAGGAGAGAGCGTGGCAGTGAGCGGTCTTTATTACAGGAGGGGGCGGAGACAAGACCAGTCACTCAGCACAAGAAAAGAAAGCGGCAGTAACCAGTCTTTATTACAGGAGGGGGCGGAGACGAGACCAGTCACCCTGCACAAGAAGAGAGAGCGGCAGTGAGTGGTCTTTATTACAGGAGGGGGCGGAGACAAGACCAGTCACCCTGCACAAGAAGAGAGCGCGGCAGTGAGCGGTCTTTATTACCGGAGGGGGCGGAGACAAGACCTTTCACCCTGCACAAGGAGAGGGAGGAGCAGTGAGTGGTCTTTATTACAGGAGGGGGCGGAGACAAGACCAGTCACCCTGCACAAGGAGAGAGCAGCAGTGACAGGCCTTTATTACAGGAGGGGGCGGAGACAAGACCTTTCACCCTGCACAAGGAGAGGGAGGAGCAGTGAGTGGTCTTTATTACAGGAGGGGGCGGAGACAAGACCAGTCACCCTGCAAAAGGAGAGACAGCTGTAGTGACCACTCTTTATTACAGGAGGGGGCGGAGACAAGATCAGTCACCCCGCACAAGAAGAGAGAGCGGCAGTGAGTGGTCTTTATTACAGGAGAGGGCGGAGGCAAGACCAGTCACCCTGCACAAGGAGAGAGAGCTGTAGTGACCGCTCTTTATTACAGGGGGGGGCGGAGACAAGATCAGTCACCCCGCACAAGAAGAGAGAGCGGCAGTGAGTGGTCTTTATTACAGGAGGGGGCGGAGACAAGACCAGTCACCCTGCAAAAGGAGAGACAGCTGTAGTGACCACTCTTTATTACAGGAGGGGGCGGAGACAAGACCAGTCACCCTGCACAAGGACAGAGAGCAGCAGTGTGTTTCCACTATTGCCCAGACATACACTTTAAGGAGTTACCCTACAGCCAATTCCATCCCCACCATCAGGGGCTCCTCACCTATTGATAGTCTTTCACCACCGGCTGACGACTCAGAGGAAGCGCTCTTCTATTCTTGGTGACAAGTAAAAATGGCTCTTTAATGAAACAAAATTGGGAAAGTCCGATCTCCTGGTTCATAAGTCCCCCGTCTAATAAGGTCGCATTTCAAAGCTAACAAAATGACAAAAAAAACAGCATTAGCTGCAGCTAATAATTTCACGCGGCTTCACAAACAATTTCCAGCGTCCCCCTTATGGATTTTAATTAGGCGCGGCGTCACTCGTCTAAGTACGTGCGATTGGAACGATCTCCCAAGGTAGCAGACGAGACCGTTCTGGAGAATTTATGGCTTATTATATTTCAATACAGAAGCCGACTCTCCGGCGATTCAACGGTAATTTGTGTTTACTGCCTGGCTGGAAACCGAAATTAAAACTCAGCGTAAAGCACGCCGAAAACAAAAGTGATATTAAGCCAGCGCGATAACGTTCCGCTCCCAACGCCGGGATTGATGTCGACGGGGAAATTGCCGCGGGCAGAAAAATGGCTCAAACACTAAGTTGCGCCGCGAGTTGTTACATTGTATCCGAGGCTGAATAGAGACGCCGGTCCATCGAGTCCAACCTTTGTGTGTCTGTGTATGTGAGTCCCTATGTGGTCTAGTTTTTAAAGGAGAACTATGGGGTTAGGGCTTTTCCCCATAGTTCTCCTTAGGGTAGCGGGAGGACACAAACTAGCGTCCTCCCGTCACCCTAGGCTCAGTATATAGGGAGCTACAGCTCGCGGTATACTGAGACGCCGCAGCTGAAGCGGATCCCGACAATTGTGCCGGGATCCGCCCAGCTGCGTGACTGACAGCTGGCTCTGCCTATCTAGAGGCAGAGCCAGCTGTAC
>NW_017307248.1:433489-441099 GCF_000935625.1 Nanorana parkeri
CGGCTGTGGGTCCCACCCTCTTGTGACACCACTGGGCCGCACCAACCCCTTGTGATGCTTTGGGTCCATGACCGAGTACTGGACTTTTTAGAGGGGGTGGCACCGAAATGACACAGAACATTTGTGAGGTCAGGCAGTGGCGTCACAAGGGGGTTGCGGCCCGCACCCAGGTGACACCATTGGAGGGGTGACACCACAGTCATTTTGGTGTCACCCCCCTCTGAAAAGTCGGTCGCTCGGCCATGGACCGAACACCCGACAGTATCAGGAGAGAGGAGGGGACCCGGCGGCATACCTTATCCCGCCGTGTGACTGTCCCCTCCTCTCTCTGCCGGCGTCCATCACGAAGATGGCCGCCGGCAGGTATCAGAAGACTGCCGTGCGTGCGCAATGACGTCATCGCGCACGCGCACGGTGACGTCTCGGCGGGGTGAACGCTCTGGGTGTCACCCAGCCTCGGGACGCCCCTGAGGTCAGGTACGGATGTTGGATGAGAAGACCCGGCTCACAACTGGTGTTCCAATTTATCCCTAAGGTGTTCAGTAGGGTTGAGGTCGGAGCTCTGTACAGGACACTCGAGTTCCTCCACACCAAGCTGGTCACACCATGGGGAACCTTCACTGGAGACACCGGAACTCCATCACTTGGAGGGAGGTCCACATACCCTTGGCTATATAGTCAGTGTGAAGCTCAGGTGTCCCCGGACTATTGCCGTCACGAGCCATATGTGTAAGACCCAATTTGTTCAAATCTGTTTCACAAGCACCCGAAACGGCTGCGGTTGGAAGCATTCAAGCTGCCTTACCGCGAAAACACACGAGATGAGTGCAGCACAAAATGAAGACGGATTCCAGTCAATTAGTGGAAAGAAAACACCGTTTCAACCTCTTCTCTTCTCAGCAATGTGAGGTAGTGAAAACCACATGTGTACATTAGAACATATGATTTCCTCCAACCACTTCCTGGCCCCACAATCTCTCTCAGTAACAGATTTATTAAAAGGTAATCTATCCCCCTTCCTAATTCTCCACATAAATGTCCAAACAAGATCAATGGAAGCCAATCAATTTGTCTTCCTATGGCGCTTTCCTTCCTGCGGACTCAGAGTGCTCATCAAGCTGGCGTTGGGGGCAGATAGGAGGTGAGGCGGCCACCTTGGGCGCACTCAGTACAAAATCACATAGGGCCAGTTTTATATAGGAACCAGTTAACCTACCAGCATGTCTTTGGCGCATGGGAGGAACCTGGAGCACCCAGAAGAGCATATTGAGGGCATGCAAACTCCATGCAGGGCGTTCTGGTTGGGATTAAATCTGCTTTTGCAGCATAGGTTGCAGGTCTGGTCCTTATAGCACCCTCCTCCTGCCAACGTGCCCAAGGCAGTTACCTTTTCTGCCTACAACTTGGCCCGCTCCTGCCTTCAGGGCCGGATTTACTCTCTCTGCTGCCCCAAGGCCAGGTTCCGCAATGCCCCCCCTCCCCCCCCCCCATGGAGAATGGCAGACCTGCAGGCTGCATACAGGTGATCTCGGCGACATCGCCGGGATCCCTTGTACAAAACAAGCGGCGACTTCTCCTCAGTACATTTGGCTCTGCTCTTGCCCAAAGCAGGGCTAAATGTAGAAAAAAACACACCCGCCCGGCGCCTGGAACGGCATGTCCCAGGCAGCGGGAGATAGGATATCCACACCCCTGCCTTGTGAGAAATCCGGCCCTGCCTGCACGCCCCGAGGCCGGGCCTCGGTGGCCTTGCCGGGAATCCGGCCCTGGCTCCAACCAGAGTCTCCTGGAGCTTTCACATGGATTCTTCTCTTTGATCTGATGGGCAGGGTAAGGGGAGCTAAGCACAGATTCTCTTGGTAAAAACTAAATAAGTGTGCTGGTGGCGAAGTATTTGTTATGTCAGCATTATAAGTTCCTAGGACACACATCCGAACCGTACTTCCTTGGAATCCGCACATATGAGAAGCCGAGCATGGAGACTACTGTGATTTATCAATCATCACTATACGGGAAATGCACCATTACCGCATCTCATTGCATCTCACCCATTCCTGCCACCTGCTCTTATGTAATTCCACTGTTGTGAACTCATTCCTATCTGCGCTATCATCTTCCGCCCCAAAACACCGTTGAGAAAGAGGAATTTCAATAACATTACAGCGATGACAACATAAATGCTGAACAACAGACTTAAGATGGCGGGAAAGTCAATTTAAACTAAAAACACACTGGAGCTGTTTGATGGAAGAATCTGGAGCAACCCAAGCCGGAGCCAAGCTGGAACAGCTGCCCGGGGGCCCCAGTTGGGTCTCGGGCTGCCATTGTGTTTGACTGGGCAAAACATGACTGATGGATTCGTCAATTTTCGTCCCTTCGTTCAAAAACCCCAATAAACACACGGAGTGCGCAACATGGATTTCAACGGCCACAGCCGCCCCTTTTATTAAACCAAAACAACTTTAACAATAACCAAAAGTAATAAACCATATAATATACACAAATAACACTGTAAACGATGGTTGACCTGAGAAGGGGTCTTTGGGTGCCCAAAAAGGCCTCTCCTAAGACTCCACCCCATGTCCCCAGCCACACCCCAACCAGCTCGAGGACACTTACTCCTTCTGGGTTCCCAAGGGGCCAGGCCCCGCCCTTTACAAATCCGGACACCAACAGGGGGAAGCACCCATACCAGCTGAGGGCCCCCCATTTTTGTAATCAACTCCGATTTTTGTAGACTCCCCAAAGACCCCCTAACTCGCCAAGCTGCCGTGACAAAAGAAACCCCCCAACCCCCGTAACCACAAAATTCAGGGAGGGAGGGTGGCATAACTTGCTTCCTTCGTCGATTTCCAGAAAAAGGACGTCCCTCAGCCCTCGCAGTCCCTTCCCATGCGGCTCCTCCCGGACACCTGACTCCCACGTCCAATCAGGTAAGAGCAGCTATTCCCATTTTATTTTTTAACTCTTTCTCACGGGACTATTCCTCCCCCCAGTCATGTAGCCCCTCCGCTCATCTCTGTAATACATGCACATTTATCCATGAGTGATCTCTTGTGATCCTGCCACAAACCCATTAAAACTTCCTGTTGTTGGCTGACAAGGCTGCCTCTGCTGTACTGAAATCCCAACCAGTCTTCTATTAGCCTGGACTACAATCCAATCAATCAATATCATACAATCAGCCTTGCCTACTGGACTGGACAGCCACCATGCACAATGTAAGAGAGCAGCAGTGAGCGGTCTTTATTACAGGAGGGGGCGGAGACAAGACCACTCACCCTGCACAAGGAGAGAGATAAGCAGTGACCGGTCTTTATTACAGGAGGGAGCGGAAACAAGACCAGTCACCCTGCACAAGGAGAGAGATAAGCAGTGACCTGTCTTTATTACAGGAGGGAGGTGGAGACAAGACACAAGACCAGTCACCCTGCACAAGGAGAGAGAACAGCAGTGACCGGTCTTTATTACAAGAGGGGGCGGAGACAAGACCAGTCACCCTGCACAAGGAGAGAGATAAGCAGTGACCAGTCTTTATTACAGGAAGCTCACCAAGATTCAAGAAGAGTACACATGGCTCTTATACTGTATGATGACAATATCTATAACAAAACCTTTCCCGCACCTAATTTTCTAGCCTGTCCTGTGTATGCATTTTTTTCTCCATGGAAAATCTATATGCGGCCTGCCTACGAGACTGACAAGCACATAAATCGTCCGCGCCGCGGCGGAGGAATCAAAGAAAAGCGATACTAAGTAGCCGCCGCCGTATCGGTAGCGTACAGCCTGGCTGTTGCGACGGGAGCCTTGGGCATTCGTGACCTATAGACTTTCTTTATGGCTCTGACGGAAGATATATAATGAGGTCTGGCTCACACACCTTCCTTCTAATGGGAGGGTGGCCGCGCCGCTCCGTATCCTCGGCTGACCCTCATCGAGCAGTTTAAACAGAGCCGGGAAATATTTGTCAGGCGAACAAATAGAAGGAGAGAAAAGGCGCATAGACAAATCCCCGGACTCCCCATTCATCATCCCCGCTTATTCCTTTAAAGTGAATCGGCCTCGTGTGTAGCAGCGTCAGAGATCAGTATTCTGCATGCTACAATGTAACACTTCCAGGTATTTATTACCTCTTACAGAGATCACAGTACTCCCCCTGACAATGCCGTCATCTACTCGGCGCCATCTTTGTTCAGGCACCATCCAGGACAGTGGTGTCCACAGTCTTTTTTGCTGCCTGAGGCCAGCGGGGACGGGGGGATTGGGGGGTGTTGGTGATGCAATCAGAGCACCTGGGGGCTCTTAGCAACCTGGGACGCTCTGCTGGTGTCCTGCCTAGCTTATGTCAACCAGTGACATTGGGAGCTGGGCGGGATGCCTGCCAGAGCATCCCAAGTTGCCAGGAGCTGGGCAGGAAGATGTGTATGGCCCTCCCGGCTTTCAGCAACCTGGGACGCTGTGGCAAGAAAGGGGGCGACATGGTGCAGCGGAGCAGCCACTATACAAGCATGCCGCTTTGCCTGCCCCCCCCTCCACCTGACCCAATGGAAACCTGCCTGAGGCAACATCTTCAGGCTGCCTCATTAAAGAGAGACATTGAAGACGTCTCCTCTCCATTGAAGACACCCCCGGAGCGGTAACCAAGTGTCACCCCGCCGAGACGTCACTGCGCATGCGCGGCAGTATTCTGATACCTGCCGGCGGCCATCTTGGTGATGGACGCCGGCAGAAAGAGGAGGGGACAATCACCCTGGCGGGATAAGGTATGCCGCCGGGTCCCCTCCTCTCTCCTGATACTGTCGGGCGTTCGGTCCATGACCGAGCGTCCGACTTTTCAGAGGGGGGGTGACACCAAAATGACTGTGAGTCATTTTGGTGTCACCCGGGTGCGGGCCGCACCCCCCTTGTGACGCCACCGCCTAGGGGGACACTTCCCACATTACAGCCTCTGCCCAGCCTGGGGGTGGCTTGACAGCACCCACCCCTAACCCATGGCTGGTTCCAACTAGTCTGAGCACATGGCAATTCCCTCCAGTATATGTACCCTATCCCAGCATGCACCACTGGTTGAGAGAAACCCGGTGATTGGCTGCTGTACTGTACATACACTCACAGCGCCTCTCATTGGCTGTCCCACAATATGACAGAGTCACACTCCGCCCAGCGGGGTACATGCAATGCCAGACACCCGGAATTAACCAGATAAATGCCACTACAATTCCAGCCAGGCTGACTACAGCCCCGGCAATCACTAAATGTCCAGTAGCCACCTCACAGAAGGTGATGGGGGCAACACTGGCTAAGGAGAGGCCAGTGGGAGGGCAATTCACTCCCCAAAACACAACCTTACCAGTCATTAAAGGGGTCCTATCTAAGATTAAATAAGGAAGTCTCTGTTGCATGTTCTGTATCTGCAGCTGTACATGAAAGTCACCATCGCCAATCACCAGGTCACGGGGGGGGGGGCTTTTCAGCTTCATCTCCGGGGATCGGTTGCTTTGGCAATGCCGGTTTCTTGTGAGGATTAGGAGACATCTTTCATTTGTTGATGCATCTGAGTGCTGCTGATCTCCGGCAGCCACTTCCTGTCTATGTGCGACGGCTGCATGGCATTTCTCTGGGCGAGTTTCCTGATGGTGACAACAGCGGACCGTACCTGGGTAATGTGTGTAGAAACAGCCACTTGTAGTCTCCATCGGAACCCCACGTGACAACGCATGAGTACCATCAGAAGACAAGGACACCCTATAACAGGAAGGGCCTGAACAAGAGCTTTCGTGGCAGGATCACCAGGAATTATTTTATTGAAAGCGGCACATTTAAGAAGGATTGAAAATGGCTTTGGAAATGATAACTCGTCAAAGTTTATATGGGATTCTGTTTACATATACTTTGGAAACACACTCAAACCTTCATCATCGGAAGGATCACCCCGTACCTCTCGTACGCCTCTCCTTGAGGCAGGTATGCAAATGCTTCTTCCTGCACAGTGGGGGGATCTGTGACTAGAGACCACCCTGAGGTCTGACTTTATCCCTTCTATAACAGAAACTTCACAGTTTAGGTTTCCTCAATGGGGCCCCCACCCTACCCCAGGCCCCATAGCGGCTGCATGGGCTGCTATGGCTATTGTTACGCCACTGGCGCAGGTGCCCTTTAATGAAGCAGACCAATGCTCAGCGTCTATCTCCCTACGCGTCAATGATATGGACTGCAGTGCCACAGAATGTCCAATTAAATCATTGCGTGCCTCTATAAACAAATCATTAACTCAAGCTTCTTCCTTTTAATAGTCTCATAAATCATTAACGATTATTAAGTAATACTGGGACCCGCCCTTTTCCTCGTGCTCTTCAGACAGGCAGTAAATTCCAGCTTTGTGCGGCCGACCTGCCGGATAGGTCCGCATTAAACATTTACACAACCCCCACCCAATGCACGCTCATGGTGGCTCCAAGGTCACTGACGCGATGACACTCCCTGCATTGGGAACGCCTCTCCTGACTAATAGCGTAGTAAGCGACTCAGCCAAACGTCACGCTCTGCAAACATCTGCATGTCTTAAAGGGTCAGTCCACCCAAAAGGGATATATTTTGGTTGTAGGTGGACTCTGGTGGGCCGAGGCTTCAGTATATCTCTGGGGTCTATAACTCCCCGCCATAGCTCTTGACTCTGTTCACGTCACTGCGTCCTTCACACTCCAACACATGCATTGTCCACACACACGCTCATTAACTGATGTAATTCCTGTTTTGTGTCCTGGAAGCATTAGCCGAATGCCCTTCCATACAATTATAGCAAAACCATTCTGTGATGGATCATTCCTTTCCAGCACAAGGACCTTGGCGCTGGTATTTTTTAGTATTGGCTCCTTAGTGATTGGTGTAGAGCATCCCGCCACGAGGGAGGTGAGTATGCCATCTAGGGGCTTGGTTCCCTTAAGCGAGGTGTTAGGATTACGGTTGGGGGGGTCCTCCTGCAACAAAGTGAGGCGCGTAGGCAAGCAAGGGGCTTAGTTTACTTAAAGGAGAACTATGAGGGGGGTGGGGGGGGGGGGCTTCTCACTCACCTCATAGTTCTAGCCTACCTGTGACAATGAGACTGTCACAGGTCGGCTCAGTAAATCGGGAGGTCAGCGAACACATACCGGCGTTCGCTCACCTCTCGATCCTGTCACTGCTCTTTGCTCTCTAGTGTAGGTGTTAGGATTGGGAAGGGGGTCTGTGTGAGGTTTCGATTTAGCGTTAGTATTAGGGATAGGCTTAGGGGGGGGATATCACTGAGATCAGTTTTATAAGTGTTAGGGTTAAGGTTGATGGAGAGAACTTACTTTGATCTGAGATAATTGATCTTTTAGTAGATTTATCCTTTTAAAGTCATCCCTTCCCCAAGTGTCATACTTCCCTATCCTCGCCGCCCTGAGCTCTTCATGGTGTGGCCTGCTGGGAACCACACAACCAGAAACCTGCACGATCTCCAGTCATTCCTATGGAAAGGCTGCCGATGACTCGCCACAGCGGTGAACCGGCTTTAGAGCAGGCGACAAACCGGCGATGATGGAGGAGCAGGAACCGGTCATTCAATGGCTGGTGAGGGTGGTGGTGGTGGT
>NW_017307248.1:441213-445786 GCF_000935625.1 Nanorana parkeri
TCTCTTCATTCAATTGCATTTCATATTTGCACTATTCAATCTAAACTTCATAGATCGCACAAACAGATGGCAACATATAACTTCTATATCATTTCTGTGTTACTGCATTGAAAATACCGTAGTGTAGCCAGGGCCGGATTTACTCTCTCTGCTGCCCCAATGCCAGGTTCCTCAATGCGCCCCCCTGTACGCAGGCCGCATACAAGTGATCTCTGCGACATCGCAGAGATCACTTGTACAAAACAAGCGGCGGCTTCCCCGCTGTACATTTAGACCTTCTTGCCTGAAGCGGGGCTAAATGTAGAAAACAACTACCCGCCCGGCTCCCGGACATCGGCAGATAAGAATTCCACACCCCTGCTACCCCTCTACTCCCTGCTGCCCCTCTACTCCCTGCTGCCCCTCTACTCCCTGCTGCCTCGAGGCCGGGCCTTGGTTAGCCTTGTGGGAAATCCGGCCCTGAGTGTAGCTGTAGTATATCACCACAGAATGATGTCATAATGTATAACACTGTGTAATGAGGAAGTAATGCAACAATGTGAACAGGCAATAATATATGACGCCATGCAACACCATAGAATGAGTTAGTCATTAAATACGAGGGAATAAGACGATGCTATAGAATGAGGATGTCATCTATAACACTATAGCATGAGGCGGTAATAAATTGTAGTAATATATAACACTTTACAGCCATAATATACGGCACTCTGGAGGGAGGCAACACTATATACAATGAGGCAGTAATACTTTATATCGCAGAAATGGGATGAATAGATATAAATTGTCAGTTCAGGTCACATAACCCCGGCCTGGAGACCTGATCCATTGACACAGTGCCACTCCATGGAGACATGATCCATTGACACAGTGCCGTTCCATGGAGATCTGTTCCATTGACACAGTGCCGTTCCATGGAGACCTGACCCAATAACACAGTGCTTCTCCATGAAGACCCGATCCACTGACACAGTGCTGCTCCATGGAGACCTGATCCATTGACACAGTGCTGCTGCATGGAGACCTGATCCATTGACACAGTGCTGCCCCATGGAGACCTGATCCATTGACACAGTGCCGTTCCATGGAGACCTGACCCAATAACACAGTGCTTCTCCATGAAGACCCGATCCACTGACACAGTGCTGCTCCATGGAGACCTGATCCATTGACACAGTGCCACTCCATGAAGACATGATCCATTGACACAGTGCCGTTTCATGGAGATCTGTTCCATTGACACAGTGCTGCTCTATGGAGACCTGATCCACTGACACAGTGCTGCTCCATGAAGACCTGATCCACTGACACAGTGCTGCTCCATGAAGACCTGATCCACTGACACAGTGCTGCTCCATGAAGACCTGAACCTGACCCAATAACACAGTGCTTCTCCATGAAGACCCGATCCACTGACACAGTGCTGCTCCATGGAGACCTGATCCATTGACACAGTGCCACTCCATGAAGACATGATCCATTGACACAGTGCCGTTTCATGGAGATCTGTTCCATTGACACAGTGCTGCTCTATGGAGACCTGATCCACTGACACAGTGCTGCTCCATGAAGACCTGATCCACTGACACAGTGCTGCTCCATGAAGACCTGATCCATTGACACAGTGCTGCTGCATGGAGACCTGATCCATTGACACAGTGCTGCTACGCTATGCCCACATGTGATGTAGGGGCATAAAATTGAAAGAATTAAAATCCAATGGATGAAAGGGGCGGGCCAGGAACAGTCAAGCTGGGGAGCAAAGCGCTTAGATGATGTTGGATGTACTCCAACCAGGAAATGAGGCGGGCTCTATCTGACCTCCCGCAGCTTCTAATGCACATTGTGAGAAGCTCCCAGTGTGCAGTGACATCAGAGGAAGAGGGGAGGAGCCGGGACCACTGTGCAAGACTATGAAAGCTGCTCTGAGCACAATGCACTGATGGCAGAGTCTTCTCTTCCTCCATATGAAATGTCTCCTCTTTTCCTCTGCACAGTCTTTGGGATGAAAGGTCCATTAGCTATAAAGCTGAGAATTGCGCAGACAGTAGCAGGCCCGCCGCGGCGTGAATGTTCCTGATTCACCTGGCTGTGCCCGGAGTGTCACTTTCCCCTGACCCGGCGCTCATCATTCATACCGGCCTATAATTAGATGATCTCCGCCCCATTCGGAACCTCATGATATCGGTCTATGAAGTTCTATCCTGTCCAGAGCCATCCAGTTATCTCTGCACAGGATCACGACCACGCCTGGATACATATTATTCGCGCCATGAGGAGGAGGCTCACCAGACGCCGTGGAACTACAACTCCCAGCATGGACCGGCTGTTTTACAGCACCTGGTGAGGGTACCAACTCAGCATTATTATTATTATTATTGCGACTTTGTAATCATTAATACATCACTAATGTATTCAATCAGTTAGAGTATCTGAATGTGGGGTCTGTCAGGTGGGGTGTACGTAGGGTTACCACCTGTCCAGGATTCACCCGGACAGTCCGGTTTTTGAGTCTTGTGTCCGGGTTTCCAGCCGGCTGACACCCAGACACAAGACACCAAGTGCCAATACTGGGGCTTTACATTTTTTTTTTATAGAGGCAGCTGCCGAGGACCCTAGCAAGCGTGGGACCTCAGGCAGTCTTCCTGTGAGCTGTGGGCACTTGTAAACAGGCGCAGGCCAGCGCGTACATCTCTTCCAGTGGCGTAACAATCGCCATAGCAACCCAGGTGGGCCGCTATGGGGCCCGGGCACAGGGGGGCCCGGCCAGGGCATCCCTCTGATGCCGTGTGGGCCGCCTGGGTCGCTATGGCATGTAAGGGCGCTGGCTGTCACTGACACATTGAATCTCTTCCACTGTCTTTCTGACACAATGCTGCCTGCCTGCCTGCCTGCCCACCTGAGAGCCCACACATCCTCCTGAGAGCTCGCACAGCCCACCTGAGAGCCCACACATCCTCCTGAGAGCCCACACATCCTCCTGAGAGCCCGCACAGCCCACCTGAGAGCCCACACAGCTCACCTGAGAGCCCACACAGCCCACCTGAGAGCTCGCACAGCCCACCTGAGAGCCCACACATCCTCCTGAGAGCCCGCACAGCCCACCTGAGAACCCACACAGCTCACCTGAGAGCCCACACATCCCACCTGAGAGCTCGCACAGCCCACCTGAGAGCCCACACATCCTCCTGAGAGCCCACACATCCTCCTGAGAGCCCGCACAGCCCACCTGAGAGCCCGCACAGCCTCCTGAGAGCCCACACAACCCACCTGAGAGCTTACACATCCTCCTGAGAGCCCAAACAGTCCACCTGAGAGCCCACAGAGTCCACCTGAGAGCCCACCCTGCCCTGGTGAGAGCCCGCACAGGCCACCTGAGACCCTGGCGACATCCCCAGAAAAAAACAGAGTATGTAGCTTCTTATTATTTTGTATTGCTGGGATTTGTAGTCCTCTATAGACGGTCTCCTTACTCCCTCCCCTAACCATCTCTTCTTGATTGTTCTCCTGGTAGCCTCTCCTCGTGCAGCGCTAGAGTGTTTGGGTTTCTCCTGAAGAAAAGGTGACAACCCTTGGTGTACGGGGCCCCAAGATTTCTAATGGCAGATCTGCTCACCAGCATCTTCAAGGGGCGCCAGTTCCATGAGAATGGCATCTGCCCGGCTATATACAAATGAAACCCAAAGAGTGTCACTGGCGGGATCATCAGGTGGACATAAAGGAAAAGGAATGCAGCCGAAAATATCCTAAGGACTGATAAGATACAATAGGTTACATTTAGTTCCTGAGATCGGATACATTGTCATCTCATTTTGCGGAACGTTGGAGGAGTCATGTGACCGTCATGGATTTGATCCGTGCCGTATTGGCTCGGCTGTGCTCAGCATCATGCGCGCATTTCAATTTAAACGTGATCTTTCACGAAGGAGCAACGCGAGTTACGAAGAGTCACACTCCGGCTGAGAAGGTGAGATTTTAACAACCTGCAAATAAGGGAAAGCAAAGCTGATGTGGAAGTCAAAGGAAGTCTGTACAGACACATCGCGGGATTTACACCGACACAAACTTACTGCTTCCTTCAAAGCTGAAAATGAATCCTTTTTCCCTCCCTGGTCCCCCCCCCCCTTCCCCGCCTCATTTTTAAATAAAACTCTTTCCACTTTATTACATACATTAATATAGTGACATCACCACTAGGTCTCTGTGCTTCTTCATGCATTGCAGGCAGATTATGGCTGCTGGGAGGAGCCAGCAGGGTCCTGTACGTAGCTTACTGAAAACACCACAGCACCCTGCCTCACTACTCCTCTTAAGACCCCTCAGACCTGATACAAGCAGTGGGCTGGCTCTTGGGAGGAGTTATGCAAATATCAAAATGCCGCAGTCTGTAGGAGTGGGCGTTCCATTTGCATGCAGATCAGCCTAGCTCAAGGGTAGGCAACTCTGGCCCTCCAGCTGTGCTTTAACTACAAATCCCAACATCCTTCTGCCCAGGGCCGGCCTTAGGGGTGTGCGAGCAGTGAGGCCGCACAGGGCGCCATAGCAACAAGGGCGCCGTGCAGCCAACACAGCT
>NW_017307248.1:445826-451172 GCF_000935625.1 Nanorana parkeri
TCCAGCTTCAGATGCTGGAGAGAAGCTGATGAAGCAGATCTGTGCTTCATCAGCTTCTTCAGGGGGGTCCTAGGTGACATTAGGGGTCTTGGAGACCCCCGTTATTTGAAAAAAGGGAGCGATGCCTGTTAACATACAAGCGATCCGCCGGTTTTCTAACCCCCCTATGTGATAGCAATAAAGTTTTTCCCCCTATGTGATAGCATATAAAGTTACAAATAAAAAAGAATTACATTATTTTTTTAAAGTCCCCCCCATACATACACGCATGCAAACAGGCGTCGGGTGCGCATATGTGTGAAAACGACGATTTCACCCATTACGCTGCACATGTTACATATCGCCGCGAACGTCGGAATGAGAGCAATAATTGTAGGGCCATCAATCACTGATAACACTAAACTGATGAGCGGTAAAAGCTTTTAAAACGTCACCTATGGTCAATTTTGGGCATGGAAATTTTTTTGCGATTTCGCGGGTGCGCGCAATTTTAAAGCATGACATGTTTGGTGTCTATTTACCCGACGTGACCCCGCTTTTTATATTTTACCAAAAATATGGGTAATAAATGGGTGTGGTTACTGGGGGTGTGGCCACTAAAGGGTGTGGCCACTGAGGGGTGTGGTCACTGAGGGGCGCTGTAAAGCTTTCTCGCACAGGCTCTGCCTCTGGGAGTCGTGCCTGTAACTGTCAGTCTCGCGATGCCTCATGGGACTTGTAGGTCCACAACAGTTGGAAGGCTGAAGTTGCCACCCCCCCCGCCCTAGCAGTGCAAGTCTGAAGGGAAGGCCGGGGGTTCGGTCAGGCAGTTGGAGAACTCGATAAGGACTCGCACTGAGATGCTCATTGGCAGCGAATGTTCCTCGTACGCCCGGTCTGTACCACAACCTTCAGATCAGCCGCGCACCCAGTAATCCCCTTCTGTCCTCTCCCATCACACAGACCAGCTGCTGGCACTGTCCGGATTAGCGCCGGGTGGAGGTTATTCCCTACCAGACCGTCCATTGTCCAGACTGAGAGCACCAATAAGGTGAATGCACGCTCGGAGTCAGCATGAGCCGCGAAGGCAACGCGCACTGATTCCGACGTTCCTCTGCAAACAAAAATCAACATTTTGATTGGCTGGGCATCGTTATTCCCGGGTCAGATTTGGGTGGAGCATGCAGTTCCCTGATTTATGCCCCTGCTGCAGGCAGTGTCCGTGTACAAGCAATCCTATGCTGAAAAATGAACGCAGCTTTATACAGAACTCCAGACAGATAGAAAATCATTAAATACAAGCAATTGAAGTCTCTGAATCTGTCCCGCTATCGGCCTTTCGCAGTCCCTGTGCAGCAGGAACACTCATGACTAGTGAGGAGCAGAAGATTCCTGGGGTCAGTTTGCTTGGACGTTCACCGAAACCAACCAAAAATCTAGGTTTGGCTAACATTCAAGAAAACCAAACCTGGGACTGCCTGTGTCCTAGCAACCAAAGGTGCTGTACAACCTTCATCACTAGTTGCTAAGGCGCTGGCGGCCCCAAAGCATCATGGGTTATTAAGGTGCATTCACTCAGCAATGACGATGTGAGGCTCAGCCACCAGTCAACCAATGACGCTGTGCAGTTCCACCACCAGTCAACCAGTAAAATGTGTGGCCACCTGTCAACCAATGCCACTATACACCTTAGCCATCAGTCAACCAATGCCATGGTGTGGGTTAGCCACCAGTCACCCAATGATTCTGTGCGGTTCAGCCACCGGTCAACCAATGACGTTATGCAGTTCAGCCACCAGTCAACCAATGAACTTGTGTGGCTCCACCACCAGTCAAGCAATGACTCTGTGCGGCTCAGCCACCAGTCAACCCATGGCACGGTGCGGGTTAGCCACCAGTTAACTAATGGCTCTGTACAGCTCAGCTACCAGTCAACCTATGTAGAGCGTCATTGATTGCTAGAACACAGAGGAAGGTTTGGTGGGCAGGCGAACAGGCCAATATGTTCACCCATTCGCTAAACTGTGAATGGCTTGGGTTCAGTTGATCTCATGGTGGACCTGCACCTGAAGCTCATCCCTAGTCAGGGTCACTTTAACATAAATGTACACCGAGTGGCCAGTTTATTATGACCACCTGACGTTTGTAGGCAAATTAGCTATAATTGGGGGCTGAAGTTGCTAGAAGGCCAGACCATTATAAATAGGGAAGCGGGTTGGTTACCACGACAGTAGAAGTGATTTGTTTCTGAAGATTCGGGGAAACAATGCGATGTAACAGCCTCGGAACGCGGGATGATTGTTGGCGCTCGGAGCCATGGAGCGAGTATCAGCAAAACAGCAGAATTCGTTACATGTTCAGGAGCGGTTCATTGTTAAAGTGTTTAAAGACCGGACTGTCAGCCGAAAATCTGGGTCTGAACGTGCGAATTGTGGCCGTCAGCGACTAGCCAATGTTAGGGCAGAATGGGGGAGGGGCAAGACTGGTACAAGACAACAGAAGGGCAACAGTGCAGTGTCAGATTCCTCGCATCGCCTTTCATCATCTCGTGGAGTCACGAGGCGGCCCAATGAAGTCATCTCGTGGAGTTATCTCGTGGCCCAACGAAGTACTGATGGGGTGGTCATAATAATCTGGCCACTCAGTGTATTGTCTCCTTGACCAACATTCCCCTATGTCTTTCCTTTAGGCTGGGTTCACACCTAGGCGTATTGAATATGCGCGTTTGTCGCCCGTCTCGCGTGGCTGTATCCCAATGGAAATGCGAGACCAAAACGCCCCAAAGAAGTACATGTACTTCTTTGGGCGTAGGCTGAAATACATAGGCTGAAATACGGAAAGGTGTGAACCATACCCATAGAAAACAATGGGATTTTCAAGTTTGTACGCTCTGTAGAGCGTTCATAGAGCGTTGAACGCGCGACAAAATGTAAAGGTGTGAACAGGGCCTTATTTTTACACGTTGCCTTGCCTTTAATGCATTGTAAAGGAGAAGGAGATCAGAAGGTCTCATGTAGGAGGTCTCTCAGAAATCAGAAGTTGTAGAGAATGATTAGGTTTTTAAAGTTTGTGAACTTGCAGAAGGAGCTGTGATATTTGGAGGGAGATATTTTACCACCCCGAGAGGTGTTTCTTCTCATTAACACACGGTACTCAGGGGTGAGGATGCCGCACTCACACTAAAAGCATAATGTACAAGTCTACAGCTACGGGGACTGCAAGGGGAGCTTGTGATACTTCCACATGACCAAGACCAACCTCGAGATAGATAACACAATGTGATGATTTATTAATAAGTTTCTATATGGCCCGAAATCCGGGCTTCCCTTCAGTCTTGCACAGTTGTACCGGCTCCTCTCATGGCGCACATCACATGCGGGCATTAGCTAGGGTGGTCTGAATGCAAATACATCTTGAGGAACGCTCACTCCTCCAGACTGATACCACCCATTAAGGCATTTTGATATTTGCATAACTCCTCCCAAGAGACCACCCACTGCTTACATCAGAGCTGAGGGCACCCTGCCTGCCACTCCCACCAGCCATGATCTACCTACATGGCATAGAGACTCAGTCACATCACTGGGACTAAATTAAAGTATGTATGAGAAGGAAAAGGTTTTATCAAACCAGCTTTCAGACTAAGGAGGTGGAACATTAAGGCACATTGACCTTCCTGTGCGCCCCCTTCCCCACTACTGATCTACATAATGTGTTTGGAAGTATGAAGGTGGTGGCATACTGGGGTTGCTAGCACCAATCTTGCATAGGTTCAAAGGCTGGCTATCCCCCTTCCCCACAGTCATAAGCTGGTAGCCGGTAGTACACAAGGACTTTTTGCAAGGCAGGAGCGGAGGAAGCCTTGAAAGACAATAATGTTGGGTCACCTCACTACTTAGACCCCCTTTACAATATTGCATTGCAGTAACACATGGCACAGTGCCATTTTGAATGGCTTTCCAAAGTACTATTAAGGCCTGTGTTGACGAGCTACGATGGGCAAGTGCAGCGTATGTTAGACATCAACTTGAGATGCTTCTGATATCATTTATTATTCATTGACCTGCAGTTGATAGCCTTCTGACCTGAAGATGAACTTCTGATCTGTAGTCGACCTTCTCCTGACCTGAAGTTGACCTTCTCCTGACCTGAAGTTGACCTTCTCCTGACCTGAAGTTGACCTCCTAATCTCCTGCTGACCGCCTACTGACCTGCAGTTGGCCTTCTTCTGACCTGCAGTTGACCTCCTAATCTCCTGCTGACCGCCTACTGACCTGCAGTTGGCCTTCTTCTGACCTGCAGTTGACCTCATTCTGACCTGCTTCAGCTGCTTTTGCAATCCCATTGACTTATGCAACTATCAGTCTGGGGACCTGAATTGTCTACTTTCTATCCTTTGATTTTGCCACTGTTGTCCATTAGACTATTAAACTCACCGCCAACATTCTAGCTCTGCTAAAGGGGAAGTTTTAAGCCCCCGAAACGTGTTGGCTTGTTGACCTCTTGTCTATTTACTGGACTCATTCATGTTTTCTGGTGCTCTCATCCTTCCAACATTCTCTAGACTACTCTGGGGACCCCCTGAGATGCCCCGGTTGACAGAGAGCTGCTTCTTGTAGTTGGGTCTTGCCTTCCATCTTCTAACCTGTGTTCTGGTGCTCCTACGGCACACATCCTATAGGCTTGAATGGGGGAGGGAAGCAGTTCTGGAGTGAACAAAAGCCCATTGGCACTGGCCCTTACAGTAGTGAGCAACACACTCTCCGGCATCATCCAGGGCCATACCCACGGGCATCATCCAGGGTCACCATCTACCTTCTGGACTGAGATGCCGGCTCAGAGACATGTTACTGCACACTTTCCAGCTGGAGATGTCCACCTCTATCCCAAGACGATCAGAGGATCCATACTGAGGCTGCCATTATAGACCTTCTTCTGAACAATGCTAGTTCACTGGCTGTCATACTGATCCAATGGCTTTACTACTATGAGACACTGACCTGAAACAAGCATGGAGATCACTAAAGTCGGATCAATGTCAGAACTGCTAATCCACACACGTGACTCAGACAGTACTGAAGCCATTGGATGGGGATGAAAGGCAGGACATTGTATTTTCCAGGAGTTCTCAGCAGTCATAGCCTCCCCACTCCTCCTAACTTTGAGTTCAGTGGTATTAGTTGACTGTTGGGGAGTGGACCGTTTTATCGACAGGTGTGGGAGGAGGCGCACAGTGAACGGACTGTTGGTGGGAAGTGCGGCAGCTGTCTGTACAGTATTGATAAGGACTCATTGTTATCTAACAGCAGCACTAACCCAACGATCAGGGGAGGGGGGGGGGGGCAAGGCGGGGGGGGGGACAGGCCC